>NW_022045667.1:0-85849 GCF_003285905.1 Drosophila hydei | reverse complement strand
AGCGTTTGACTAGTAATGACCATTACTCGCTTATTCACTACTTCAATTAATGCGTGCAAATATGAATTGTCGCGTTTTCCATTAGTTTTGGTTTGCACTTAGTAACAGATATATATTTTGTATTATTATTATTATTATGCGCTGCGTTGTGTTCGTGTCATTTTCACAGCAAACTAAACTTGATTGCTTAACAGCACTGATTTCATGCGAGCTTACAACACTGCCACTATCGATTGATATTAGTTTAAGTTATCGATGTATAATGGGCCAGGGCTGCAGTAAATGCACGCGCTCTGCTAAAAAGGTAAACACGAGATGGATTTTGATTTGGGATTTGCCGAAGAGCCAAATAACCCAGCTTGGCTAAGTAATCGCTACTTCCCCAGCAAATTAGGCGGCCAGCCGGCATGGCTCGAATTGGAAACGCTGCCAAGCGCAGCACAGCTGAAGTGCAAAGAGTGTCACTCACAAAAAGCATTTCTCTGTCAGCTTTACGCTGCTTTCGAAGAGGAGTTCAATTTCCATCGCAGCATATACGTTTTTCTGTGCAGGAACGCAGAATGCCAGCAGAATAACAAGGCTGGGTATATATAGACAAGTACTAAAATATATACAGATTAAAGTTTTACTATTATGCTTACCCAGAAATTTCACTGTGCTACGCTCACAGCTGCCGCTGAAGAATAAATTCTACTCAGAGCAGGAGCCCTCAGAGGATGGTGAGCCTTTGGTAAAAGGAAAACACATCACTTTGTTAGCCAACTGTTATATATGCTCCATATACTTGCAGTCCGCCATAGCCACTTCGAGGAAACTTTGCGCCGCATGTGGTTGCTTGGCTCCGCTTGCATGCAGCCGTTGCAAGAACATCAATTACTGTTCTAGCTCTCATCAGCGCGCACACTGGAAGCAACACAAGCCGAGCTGTGGCACTGGAAAGCCAGCCGCTGCCTTTACACCGCTTCCAGAGATTGAATTTCCTCTATACGAAATAGTCATGGAGCGTGAATCAACAAGTGAAGCAACTGAGAAGGATGAGCAAGTCTGCTTGGCCGAGTTTGAGGAGCTCTCTGCTAGTGGCCAAACGGGTGAACTACATGACGTATCCGAAAAGGAGCTGGATAAATACTTGGCAGTGCAGCTGCAGCGGATGACAAGGCTTTTCAAAGCTTTAAGAAACGAATTGCAGCTGAACCCGAGCAGATTGTGCGCTACAAACGTCAAGGCGAACCGCTGTGGATAGCCAATGTGAAGGACACGATTGAAAGTCAGCTGCGGGAGTTGCCGAACTGTGCCCAATGTGGCGGTCCACGACAATTTGAATTCCAGATAATGCCGCAAATGTTAACGCTGCTCAAAGACGAGCATCTAGACTGGGGTGTATTGGCCATATACACTTGTGCGAGCAGCTGCCCCATTAGCGGCTATGTGGAAGAGCATCTGATTAAACAGGATATAGTAGACGCACCAGCAGAAGATGTGGCTTAAGTTGTTTGGGTTACAGTCTCTCCCTCATGTATACAAACCAATTTTATTTGTTAAAGGACGAAACAAAATTTAAGAATGAAAAATACAGTGACGATCTAAGACAATATGATTACAAATCGATGTTGACTACTTTAGTTTGATAATTGGAAAATAGCTATGCTTGCTGAAATCGAACTCTGGTTGACGCTTGAGGTCCTTCTGATGACCACGAGCTAGCACATTCATAACCACAAAGTTTGTGCGCGCTATTTGAAGCAGATCCAATATCTACAAAGATAGACAATTAATTCAAATTATTTGAAAGGGATAAGTAGATAAAATCTTGCCGATCACTTACTTCCTGCTCTGGATTCTGTATGCTCTCTAGCACATTACGGGCCTGATCGAAGTGTTTGGCTGCTAAGCTGTAGAGCTCCTCGACACTATTGAGCATCATGTGATCGCGTATACTCTTAAATTCAGCATAGGAAACAGGCGGCGGGCTAGTCAACGGCACAAACGGCGCGAAGCGTCGATTATAGCGTATTTCCTCATTATCGAATTTCGACATGGGCAGACGCACACGTCCGTCTTTGGTTAGTGCACCCATTGCTTTGTACATGCCGCCGCACAAGCTGAGCAGCGCATGATAGTAAACAATCTCCTGGCGATAGGGACGCTGTTGTTTCTTATTCTTTTTGGGCTTAGCCGCTTTGCGATTCTTGCTACCAGATCCGCTGCCACCGCCATTTAATTGAATTCTGCTTTGATGCTCGGCATATTCCTCCTGTGCCAGCAATATATTCTCGGTGCGCGTTAAGGCAGAAACCAAAAATCCGACTAGAAACTCGTACGGATACCAATAGATATATAGAAACTCATGCACAGCATACAGTTCCAGCTCAAAGCCAGACATCAAATATATAAGCATTGCACGAAAACAATTGTAGAGCACCCAGGTGGAGAAGTGTGTGCTGTGCTTTAGCGCCGTTGCATGCGACTCGTTGCCCTCCATGGCACGATCATTGGCCAGCTGGTTCATCAGTGAATCCAACCGAGCCGCATCCACCTGTAGCGGATCAAAGTTCTCAATTAGATGCGCCAGCTTATCGCGCTGTCTAGCACGATTAAAGCCGCACAGTCGTATAAACTGATTGAAGGTGTTCATATTGATGCAATAGCGAAAGAAGGTTTCCAAGTGCTGTTGCACCTTGGGATCGTTGGCCACCGGATGCTTGGCGTTCAGTACTGGAGGTGAATTAAAAGCCTGCACCGAATGTCTTAGGAATTGCTTCATCGACTGTTTGCCGTGAGCCAAGCGTATGCTCGAGCTGAAGAGGCTCTGAAGCACGCTGCGTGAGAGAATACAGTGCCCCGACTTACGGCTGTACTCAATGAAGAAGTTCTATAAACAAATAAATTAACTATTAATACATAACGATGAAGTTTCTCTTGATTGTTGTTACCAGCGCCGAGTAGTAGTCCTTGTATCTGATCACCTTGCAGGCATACTTAAAGCGTGCCACCATTTCCTCCAGAAATTGGTAGCTGGCGGGGCGTTCGCGTATTTTGATGCTGCGTGGAAACGTAGGCGGTTGGCTTCTGTCATGTATGCGCGGCGAGAAGCCCATGGGATTAGGTGCCTCAGCTGTAAAGTTAACAAAAGATTTCCTGACTCACTATACACTTCTATAGAAGCCCGCATACTTCAAACCACCCTCCACGGGCTGTGTGCCACGTTCGATGGTGCGTTTGATAAGCGGTAGCAGCTCGGAAGCCACGTTCAGATTCTTATAAATCTCATTCACTGCCTCCTCGGCACTCTCAGCGCCCACCATCAGCTCCACTTGGTAGATGGCTTGAAACAAATGGCGCATAAGCGCAATCGATGCACCACAGCCATCAAACTTTGATTCTCAATGGTCGTTAGTTGCTTGCACTTGCGCACCAGCTCATCCTCCACTTCCTTCAATAGACCCGCAATTGTTGAGGGTTGTGCCTTTTCCGCTGCCAGCAGCGCCGAATTGCCATACAATTGAAAGTCCTCTTCCTCGTTTACTGCAGCCAATATGATGATGTTTTTAATTACCACAATGAGATTGCGCACAGCGGTGCAAAAGACGCGCAGCGCCTTATCCTGAATCTGTGATGGGGCATGCAGATAGAGGCAGGTGAAGAGCACCTGATCCATTGAATTGCCTTCCAGCCAGGAGACCAAACAGGCAAACAGTGCATCAAAAATGCCAATCAGCTCAGCGGGCTCTAAGCCATCCAGCTTAATTGCACCCATCTGAAATGTAGGCAACGACGATGTTATGGACTCCTCCAAAGACATTTCCTACTCACCGCTACGGCTGCTTCAAAGGAGGGCGGTGGCAAATCGAATTTGTCAAAGCCCATGCCCACATCCATTTGGGATCCATTATCTCTATCGCAGACATAGCCTCAAATAACCCGAAGCATATCTTGGGCCAGCTCGCCGGGCAACAGCTCAGAGCATGCATCGTGGAACTCCTCCGTCACATCCACCCAACCATGTATGGGATATTGTGTAATGTCTTCGGCGGCGCTGCCACCGCGTATTGCACGTTGTACTTCGCTGTCCGCAAACCCACATTCACTCATGCTCCACTCATCAGGCTCATTGCTACTCTGCTCCCGTTCTAAGTCCCTTTGCTCAGCTGTTGTTCGCATTGCAGAGACGGAAGCAGAGGCAGCGGCTGCAGCAGCTGCCGCCGCTGCTGCTGCTGCGGCGGTGGCTGCCTGAAAATCTGTTGGCTGCTCGCTGGCGTAGGTTCCGTGCATTATCCTTTATCGCCCAGACGCTTGGAAAATAGTTGATTTTGTCAATTGCTATTACTTTTTGTGTTATAAATTGAGTCTTTTGCTTTTTTCTTGCCGTGCATCAGAGATTTTCAGCAGTGTTGATAAATTTAATGCATAGCGCACAGCACTCACCAAAGAGTATTTGACAGCACTGTGTTTGAATGGCGCCAAGCGCGTTATAAATTCAAACAATTTGTTAAAAAAAAAATTAAACTGTTGAAAGCAGTCTAAAAGCATTCTACAAAAATATGCTTATAACTAATTGTTGTGCTTATTACAATATCTATCTATGTATATTAGGTAAACACTCTTGTAGAATTTGTAGTGTGATTTCTTCACATTCTTGCCTTGCCTTGTCTTTAAGATTTCGTTCAGTATTGATGGCAGTGTTGATGAAGAGTATTTGAAGATCACAGTACTTACAAGCGTATTTGACAGCACTAATTTGGCGCCAAACACGGTTAAATTCAAAGCACATGTAAACTAAACCCAAACTGTTGAAAACTGTCTAAAAGCATGCTACATAAATATTTCTCATACTATATTATGTATTTTGCTACAAGGGGCATAATAGTATTGCATAATCTTTCTTAGTATTCATTATAGGCTTATTGTAAATTTGGAGTATCATAAAGACAACATTTGACTTTTTCGTCATGCAGTCATTAAGTAATCTATATGAATGAATTGTAAATGCAGCACTTTTTATAACACGCTTAATTTTAAATATTAATGCTGATTATACAAAAATGTATATTTCTATATGTATATGAATCATATGGCTGACAATTCGAAGTTAACAATATTGCTCCGTATTCTTTTTCGGTTGATAAGAAATAAAAACTGCCTCCAGTTTACTTATGAATGTTTGCTCAACAATTGTTATCGCTTTTAATTTGTATTTACTCATATGCCCTATAAGAACAATGACTAGTGCTGCCTTATCAAATGCCAGCAACTGTTATCGGTCGCGCTCCAATTTGAGTGGAAAGTGGAAAAGCTCGCTCAGAGCTCTGTCTCTCTCTCCCTTTCTCTCCCTCTCTCTCTCTCTTTCTGTCGCTCTGTCGCTCTCTCCGCGTTCGTTCTGAGCCCACAGCACGCTTTAGTTTGTCTCCACAATTTGGGGGTTGTCCGTGTTTGAGTGCTTCGAATGCCCAAATAACGGCAGAATTGAGTGGCGCAAAAGCATTTCACCAATGCGAGGGGTTGTATTAGTTTGTTTACAACAATTCGGTTTCAGTATCAAATGCGTTGCCCTCGTGGTTAAAACGCGCTAACGGTCAACCGCTAAAAAAATAAAAACAAAATAATAAAAAAATACACTTTATATCGCACAGGGCGCACAGATTTAAAAAAACTCGACAAAAACAAAAAGAAAAAAAAATAAAAAAAAAAACACAAATCAAATACGAAGTGCCAAGTTCTGCAATAACTGCTCGACTTTCTTCAAGGAAGCAGCCGACCCATTTATTGGCCAACGCGTAAGTTTTTCTAACCCTCCTCCGATAATATGTGTTTTCTTTTTTAATTTATGTATATGGCTCATAGGGAAAATGTTTTGTTTTTGTTTTTCTTAACTGTAGTTTGTGTTTTACAATTTATTACCATATGTTTTGCTGTCTGTGTCGCTTTGACAAGTTCTAAAACAAAACAAAAAACCAAAACAAAAAAAAAACACAAAATCAAATATACGTATTTAAAGAAAAAAGAAAATAAAAATATCTGTAGCAGAACTTGATTAAATACGGCAAGAACAAACACGAAACAAAAATTACGAGACTTTTTGGCAAGCGACCAAATCAAATTATAAAAAAATTGTCTGACCCTATAAATACTATATATATATACACGACCACGACTGAACCAGAACAAAATACTATATATATTTTCACTTAAGAATATGCCAAATATTAAATATTTATAATAAATAAATTTTTATAGTTTAATAGCTTGCCTGACTAGACCCAAGCTTATTTCGAAAATATGTCGAAAATTAATATTTATTGTGCGAACATTTTTTAGATATTTTAAGTTTTTGAGCTAAGGAATCAACACAGCAGAAGGATATATAATATATTGAGTTTACATTAAAAAATAAGTAGAAATATTTTTGTAGACTTAAGTTCGAGAAATTTATATTCAAATTATAATACATTTGAATCGCCTGATTTGAAGAAAAACATGGATTTATTAAAAAATAAATCTGTTAATATTTGTATATTAAAGCTTGAGTTAATTTTCTTTAATATACAAGAAAAACAAGTTGGCTGTGTAAATGATAGGCCAACATAGCAAAGATTCCTGTGACATTCTTAAGCGTTCGCCAGAAAGAAAAAAATTTGAAGCAGTTGTCAAATTGATTTTATACTATTAAAAAAATATATATAAATATATATTTATATATACATTTTTTACATTTATGTAAAGTTATATTTTTAAATTCCGAAAAAAAAAATATATATATATATAAATTTAGTGAAACATTCTAAAGTGTTTGACCTAAAAACTGTGCAAGCACTCGGAATTTAAATTATTTTTATGAATTACAAAAAAAGAAAACAACGGGCAATTTGCAGAGTTTGAGATTATCAACTATCAAAATAAAATTAAAAAGATTATAAAAAATGATAAAGAAAGTTAGAAAGATGGCGTTTTCTTATGAAAAGTATTATTCGGTTAATAATTAATGTACTTATATAAATATAATTCTAATCGAACCAGCCCATACCTTATCTAAACTACTCTATACCAGGCAAACAACGTGTGACAATTATTCTATGCTATCTATAGCTATAAAAATTGATAAGAAATTACTATTCGTCTCTCTTAGATTTGAAGTATTAGCAGAGGCTAACTTTGACAGCACAACAAGCCATTGAAATGTTAAATTTCAGATTTCAATTTTCGATCTGAATGGCTGAGCGTGCGGCAAGTCGTGACAATTGACCAAATTATAGATGTGTGGCACGCAGCCAGACGTTTTGTAGGTACACAGGATAACACACATAGGACATAAAATGTCTCCTCGACCACACAATGTAAGCAAAAATCCGCACGTACGCGATAAAAGCAATGAAAATCAAAGTCGTGTAGACGACACACGAAGCGAAAAGAGATGAGAAAAGGGCAAAGGAAAATCAGAGCAAAAAACTTACACATGGAATTCATTTCAATTGATTGAAGCGAAAGCCCCCAACGCTGACAAAGAACGAATTCCGAGAAGACCAAGACAAGACCAAGCCCAAGTCCACTCCCTCTTGCCCATTGCCACTGCATGGTGCTGCACTAATGTTGCGTATACGACCCCACAGCCCACTGAAGGAAGAGCAACAACTTACACATGGCATTTATATCAATTGAAAACAAACACAACGCGGGAGGTCTTAACTCTGATAAAGAAATAATTCCAGTTGCTCAGGCAAGATTCCAACTGCAGACGTTGATTTGGAATTTGTATTAAGTTGCGTATACGCCCCCAAAGCCAACCGATTTTCTTTGCCCCCTTTTTAGCCTTGCCTAGCCTTCTTCCTTTCCTCCCTCTTTTTTTGTATCGATTTGATTGGATTTCATGTTACGAGTTTGTTGTGTTTAACACGCTTCAATAAAGTTCAGCTCGAGGGAGAGAAAAAAAGTTAGTTGAATGCCTGTGCCCCATACGCAGCCCCTTTCAGCTGCTTCCTTCCTTCTTGGCTCTGTGGCTTGGTCTACTTAATTGAATTCAAATGGATGATAGATGAGAAGGTCATGTGTGTAAGGGTTGTGTGTGTGTGCGACGTGTGTGTGTTTGTGGGTATCAAATAAAATGCAGACCTGGACAATTGGTAAATAGTATTAGTTCGGGTCGAAGGATTCAGACATGATTAGCTGAACTTGTCTAGAAGATAGAGAACTTGAAGAAAATATAACTAATTTAGCGAATTTGAAGGTTTATACGAGGCGAATATTTAGACTGGAGTATTTTATGTGCATGGAACCATGTTAATTAGAGAAGATATAAAGATATAAAGATATAAAGATATAAAGATATAAAGATATAAAGATATAAAGATAAAAATATAAAGATATAAAGATATAAAGATATAAAGATATAAAGATATAATGCTATTGTCAAGAGAGTAGGTCACTAGCCATTGTCATTATAATTGTATATTATGTATCAGAAGCACCTTTGTATGCGATTCTCATTGATAAATTAAATTTACATCAATTAGTAGAATCAATCTATTAATAAGTGAGAGACAAAGAAAGAGAAGAGAGAGAAAGATATAGAAAGGGAATGAGAAAGAGATAGAAGAGTGAGCACGCGAGAGATATAGAAGACCGAGAAAGAGAGACCAAGAATATAAATCGAGAGAAAAAGATAAATAGGAGGAGACAGAGAAAGAGAGAGAGAGAGACAGAGAGAGAGAGAGAGCGATAAAGGGGAAGAGAGAGTGCGAGACATAGAGATAGACTGAGAGAGAGAGAAAAGGAGAGAGAAAGATCGAGTGCGAGAGAAAGAGATAGAGAGAGGAGAGAGAGAGAGAGAATGAGAGAGTGAGAGAGCGCGAGAAAGAGAGAGACAGAGAACGGGAAAGGGAGAACGCCTCACAAGAAAGAGGACGAAAAAGAAGAAGAAACTAAGCAAAGAGAAGGAAAGAGAAGAGAAGAGGTAAACTAAAGAAAAGAGAAGAGAAGAGAAAAAGAGAAGAAATTATAAAAAAAATCACATTTATCATGAACAATAAATTAAAATCAAATACATAAGAACCAAAAATAGCAGAGACGCAGGCAACAACTTTGTCCAAATTGTAAAGAACTAAATCTGAGGAGAGCAAGAATTAAATCAACATTTAGTTAAAGCTACATGCCAGCTAAAAGTTGTTGAATAGAGAACAGAACGCAGAACTGCCATTTGAGTAATGCTTTTTGCTGGATAAAATATGCGCGCAGTCGACCAAAAGGCAGCTGAATGGAAAAACCATTTTTCATGCAATTAAATAAATGAGTGCGCACATGTATATTGGATTGTGTTTTTGGGTAGGGGCTTGTGTGGGGCCAGTGGGGAAGTGTTCACTTTTCGCTAGCTTAATGAGTCTCGATGGCACAAGTAAAAGCTGTTTAATCCAAATGCTAAGCGCCTTTTGCGCACAAACCAATTAAGTTGAAATGTTTGCCTCGATGATGCTTAAATAAACAAAGGCAGAGAACCAGCCAAGCAGGACCTGGCCACACGCCATGCCACTCATTTGATATAGATAGAAACATAACAATGACAATAAAAACACATCAAAATCAATCTGTCAACAAAGTTGTTTCCCTCTCGCACTGTCTCGCCCTCGCTGTCTCGCTGTCTTTGTCAAGTGCTGTCAGCAGAAGGACTTTTAACAGCCTCAAGGGACGTGACTTTACGTGGCTCCCTTTTGCGAACGGCAACTGAAGTCGACGCTTGAGTCATTGAATTTTTCAAGTATTTAAATGCAAAATGTACTTTGCAAGTCGTGAACTTGACTTGACTTGAGTCTATATAGATGCCATTATCATTAGCACACCGTCGGCAACAAAACAAAATAAACAACAGCAACAGTGGCAACATCATCAGCATCAGCACCAGCTGCGTCAAAGGAAACAGCATGCCGGATCTCATTTTATTACAAGAGGAAAGGCAAACAGCAAAATGGCGCCAACATTGTGTCAGGCTTTCAGTGGAAGGGAGAGGGAGAGACAGAGAGAGAGGGAGACTGTCAGAGGGTGGCCGAGCCCCAAGGCAGCTTGTTGCTACTGCACTCCAGCGAAGCGGCAAACACAATATTCATAATAATGATGATGACAATGATGACGATGATGATGATGATGATGTGCGGCAGCTGCCTGGCTGGCTTCCTGCCAACAATTTAGTTTGCTGTCTGTTTGCTTTTCATTCAACAGCGCCAGGCAAGGCGCGGCGCGGAGCCATGCGGCGTATGCGTATTGTTCCGTGCTGGGCATGCCACAGGGGCTGCCAGATTAGCTGTGTGTGCTACAACAACAGCAACACCAACAGCAACAGATTTCAGCGCTGCTGCAGTGTGGCATATGTAGGGAATTATCTTGCATTTTGCAGCATTTCATTTTAATTGAGCTTTAAGCTCTTCCACTTCCATTCACCACTTCGCACTAGTTTCTTCTTCATCTTTTTTTTTTTTTTGTTTTGTATCATTTCCATTTGCATTTTAAGCCTTTTTCCCTTTTAGCCCCACTAAATGCAAATGCGACAATGAATATGTCATGCAGATTTCGCACAAAATGTTCGCAATTTATGCAACGTCTGTTAAACGATATTTATAGAGTTATATAGCTGTCTACCTCTAGCTGTCTCTGTAGCTGTCACTCCCTCTCTGTCTGCCGTATTAAATTGGAATGATCCATAGCTAAAGCTGTAAATGCACAAAATTTAAAATCCCCGTTAAAATCGAGGGTATGCGTGGGGTATGCTGTTTCTATATGAAATACAGCTGCATATTGTAAAAGTATGAATCTCTCTTTGTTAGACTAAGCTAAGAGTGTAGTTAGTTGAAGTCAGCTAAGAGTTGAAATCAATTTAGAAATATTTAAAGACTTGGCAATATTTTTATAGACATTTTAAGCGTTGTATTACTTTAATATAGAATAGATTGTTTATCATTCAGCTTTCCTTTAAAATGCTCGAAGAAAGTCTTTGGTATCTACAGTGAAGAAATTCCATTTTAAGCTGCTATAATATTTTTGCAAACAATTATAAAAAATTAAAAATTAAAAAAAAAAATTTTGAAATCAGTATCAGAACAGCTTAAACTGAAAAACAAGTTTCTGCACTAGACTATAGTGTTGTAAAATACTTAAAAAATATTTATAAAAATGTAAAAAAAAAAACAAACAATTTAACACTTAAAATACTAAAGGAAAAATCATAAATAGATTAGCTTTCGCACTGCTAAAGCCTCTCAGAAAATATATTAAAAATAAGAACTCAAATTAAGTGTGAAATATTTCTTTGATTAATTATAGCGAAATAAAATATATGAAATACTGAAATAACAAATCAGAATTTGGTTAACCACTGAAAAGAATTTGCAAACCGAAAAAAAATGGAAAAAGTTTTTTGCAGTAAATATTTAAGAAGGGAAGTAAAAGGAAAGAAAGAAAGCAAAGAATAAATTTTGGAATATACTACACATTATTTTGCTTGAAAAACTGAAGAGTTTTGACTCGAAACGATTCTGGTTAACATATTTTAAATAGCACACCATAGAGAGATAAATAGATATATACTGTATATACCCCAGATAATAACTGTGTAAACCTATACCCCAGATATCGTCTATACTAGATGCCTAGTGTAAGGTTATCCCACAGCTTTTTGTTGTGAGATGACACACTTTCCAAACACCCCAGCCAAATTGTTTTGTTTATGAAAACACAGGCATGTAATGCACACAGACCTAGACATATACATATATATATACATATACTATCATCCGACTGATATTATGGGTGCAATTTAATAAACAAGCAGAGCTAATGAATTTTCATTGCCATCCATGAGCCCAGCAAATTGTAGCGTAGGCAAATTTGACTCGGATTTCGGCTGGGGGCAGCCTCCTCTCTAAAGAATCTTAAGTAGTCCATAGATCATGATAATGCTATATAGTTTATATAGCCCCAGTGTTTATGGTTGCTGTTCAAAACGTGCTGCTTTATGGCATTGATGCGAGATAAAAGCGCCTTAATGTCTTTAGAATGTAACATTAATTTAGCAAAAGCGCAAATCAAATAAATAAAATAAAATAAAATAATACGAAATAGAGAAACGTAGAATATATTTAAATCAAACAAAGCTTTGGCTTCGCTACGGTTGCCAACCGAGTTTCGCTTTAATTGTAGCCTAGACTGAAAAGCAAGTGATGACCGACTGCGTAATACTCGTTCATTGCAAAATCTATTGGTCTTCGATGGGTTTGTCTATTGAGTAGGTCACTTTCGAACATACACAGAGACAGGCAGGACGAACGGACTATGGTACAGTTGAGCATATGAACGGACGGATGGACAAAGGAGCCGCGTTGCAGAAGGACGGATGGATAAATAACCAGACGGAAAGAAATATATAGATATAAACAGACGGATGAGCAGAGATGAAAAGACGGCAGAGAGCTAGGCGAGCAGACCAAAAAGCTTATCGATGTAAGGACAAACAGATGAACGTACAGAGGTATGGAAGGACGGACAGATGATCGGGCCGACGGCCGAATAGAAAGACGGATAGAATTCAAACGATAGATTGAGGAGCAGACAGACGAACAGACCAACTGAAGAAAGAAGGACGTGGACGACAGAGTGGAAAGCTGGATGAAAGGACAAGCAAGCAGACAGACGACCGAGCCGAGGGACGGACAGGCAACAGACAGAGGAGGCAGGCGAGCCGAGAGACAGATGGACTGACAGATAGATATGCAGAGGAACAGATGGAAGGACGAACACACGATCGGACCGACAGGCGAACTGACAGACAAAAGGATGAAAGCTCGGACAGATAGACGGATAGAAGGACAATGAGGATCGGGCAAACAGACGCACCGATGGTGGGAAGGATAGAAGGATGGACAGACGAATAGATGAATCGAGAGGCAGACGACTGGAAAGCCAAGTGGACAGACTGCTAGTAGAAAAACCAATGAACTGCCTGCGCTGAATGAGCGAGCATAAGAAAACACCCACAACCGGGTGGGCGGCGCTGATAAGGCGCGATTTGAAGTTATTGAATAAAAACGAAACAAAAAGAAGAAAAAAAAACCTGGCCACTGGTAACTGGAAAAGCTGGCAAGCTGCAACGAGGCGACGGCGGTGACGTGTGGCATGCGACAACGCGACGTCGGCGACATTGGCTTTCAATTTCAAGTCACGTTTAAGCATTAAATGTTGACTTAAAGCCAGCCACACGACCAACTCTGCCATCGAGTCAGAGTCGGACTTCAGCTCAGCTCCAACCGACCGTGGGCCATTTGTCCAGTTGCCAGCCGTTGCCGCCCGTCGCCTTCGTCGTCGTCGTTCGTTTGTGGGGTCAAATCAATTCCGCTTTGTCAAGCACAAGCAAACACGGACACACACACATAGAGAGAGAGAGAGAGGGAAGGAGAGGGAGTCACACACACATACAGTTACACACCTGTCGGAAAAGCCAACACAATTTGTTACCGAACTTATTTGCAATATACATTTAAAGCTTTTGTTATAAATTTTAATGTATACTGAATATTTGCTATATAACACATTCATTCTATTTATTGCCAAGTGCGAGGGTAGTACAAAAAATTCCTGAAATAAAAAGTTATATAAGTTGACTTTTCTCTCTTTTAGCATCAGCAAATTTTTCAATTTACTCTCGCATAACACATTTTATTAATTACACGACCAAAGTAGCGCGTGGGTTGTTAAATACCCTGTACCTTTACCTAAACGCAAATGGGTTTCAATAGACAAAAACCCTTTCAGAGCGAATCTATTTGCAACTCTATCAGCTTTTTCTCAATCACATCAAACTGAAAGCCCCGTTTTAATGGGTATTTCCCCAGGTAATACGCTCACCTTATGCCCCTTAACTTGTCAGAAATTGATTTATTACACATTTACATTGGAAATATTTAATTTATGACAACTAAAACTAATTGGGATTCAGTTGCACTAGCGCTATATGGAAGTAGTCTATTCCCCTAACTCAAAGTAATCGAGACTTTAACAGACTCTATATTTCAACTCAAGTGAAAGGGCAATTAACGGCAATCGCAAATATGTTAAGTATAACAGTGATGTGTTATGTTAACACAATGTTAACGTAATATTAGCTACATTTATATAGCATAACAGTCTACAAAATATAATTAAGTAATTTAATATAACTATTTATATAACAGTTTATATAAAAGTTTATAAAATAGAACAGTTCATATACTGGAACTCTTCATATAGTATGACAGTTTGTTTAAAATAGTAGATTCGTTTATTATTTTATTATTATTATAGATTATTTCATTATTATAAAACATTTAATGCAATATAAAAGCGCATGAAATATATCAGTTTGTGTTGTAAAACATTTTGAATAATCTTTAATTTTTAATAAAAGTTCATTCAACTTATTTGTTAATATATAATATTTTAATTGTAAGTCTTACGTTATTTATTACTTTGTATATATATAGCTATGATTATTATTATATAACAGTTCATTAAATATAGAAATATATATATAAATATATATAGCATTAGTGTTAATTACTACTACTACACTCTGTAATAATTGTTTATAAAATGTTAATTATAACAGTTTTCTAATTTGATTTGATGGGGTATTTTTAACAGCTGTTTACCATGTAGTTGTTATATTATTAACATATGCCTGTTATATTTGTATATTATATAACACTTTCATATTTAACATCTGTTAATTGGAATAGTTTTACAAGCCTACTGACGTGTACTGTTAACTGTTGTAACAGTTCCAAATTTTGTTAACTCTCCCACTATTTACGTATATATTAGAGCTTATGGAAGATTGAAAAACTATAATATAAATATCTATAAGGAGAAAAATATATATAAAAAAAAGTAAAATATATATATATTTCTGTTAGCGTATTTTTATGTCGTTCCATTTAAGCCAAACATTTTCCTTTGTAATATTAATGATATGGTATAAGCTGAATAAGTCATAAATCTTATGTATATATATGTGATATATATATATATAATATATGACATAGTCTTAGTTCGTGTCATAATTTGCTTGTTCTTCTAGTTAAGATTTGCATATGAAATATGTTCATTGCACTGGGCTTATATTTATATTAATTACACATTGTTAGAAACTCAACACAATTTAATTGCAGTTTAACCTGGCCGGCATTAAATTAAGATTAATTTCATACTAAACTTGACCTTGAATCGTTTAAGCATTTTTATTAAACAAAAGCCAGATAGGTGTGTAGGCCAGGTGCGCCTAGAATTAATCAGAGTTTCTAAACGAAAAAAAAGTCTTTTTTAAAATGCAAAGCAGGTTTAATACCTCAGACTTTGGCTAAGACACGGCTATAATCATATTCAGCAAGTGGGATTCGAACTATTGTACTCGAGGCTACACAGATTTCATTTTATATTCTAAATACTTTTAATAGCTGAAAATATGAATAGAAAACCAAAGATGTAGATAAGAAAAGAAGAGATGACAATGAAGGAAGAGAGAATGAAAGCACAACGGAAGAGAAAATAAGTAAGAAGAGAATATGTAAAAGAGGTGATGAGCAGAGAACAAAGAAGAAAGCAATGTAAGGAGAAGGGAAAACACAGAAAAATATAAACAAGGGAAAGCGGGAGAAGAAAATGGGTTAAAACCAAAGAGAAAATAGAGAAAATAAGAATAGAACTAGAGAAGAAAAGAGAAGTAAAGTGAAGAGAAAATTATATAATGTGAACAGGGAAGAAAAGCTAAGCTACGAAAAAAGAAAAAGAAAGGAGTAAAAAGGAGAAGAAGAGACATAAGAAAAGAAGATAAATAAGAGAAGAGACACAAATCAGAAAACACAGAAAAGATGGAAGAGATAGGAAGGAAATTAGAAGAGAAAGAGGAAACAGGACATTAATGAAGAAATGACGAAAACAAAGCAAAGAAAAACAAGCCAGAGAATCAATAAGATAAGAGAGGAAAAATTAAGTACAGAGGCAAAAAGTTAAGAACTGAAGGAAAGCAAAACAGTGAAGGTTGAGAAAAGAAAATAGATGATAAGAAATTGTGAGAAAAGAAACTAAGGAGAAATGAAAAAAAAGAAAATTAAAAAAAAAGATGAAGGCAAAACAGTATAAGTTTAGAAAAGAGCAAATAAGTAAATTACAATTAAGTCTAACAATAGGTGTATTAACCCAATGCAGTGAGGACTATCGCAGAGTTATAGACCACTTTACTAAGCTGGAATTGGAGTTCCACTGCTACCAGCTTAAGGAGGACAAACCATATAGAGTCGTGTTCAAAGGGCTTCACTCCAGCACTGATACAACACTAATTAAAAAGGAATTGGAAACCAAAGGCCACACAATTACAAATGTGCACAACCCACTGAGCCGTATGGACAAAACACCGCTAAATATATTTTTTGTTGACGTGGCTCAGGCCCCCAACAACAAAGAAATTTTGGACATTCGAGTTGTCTGCAGGCAACGCTGCACAGTGGAACTGCCAAGAAGATACAACGACCTGACACAATGCCATCGCTGTCAAGAATTTGGACACACACAACGCTACTGCCACAAAGCTCCCAGATGTGTGCGTTGCGCCGGGAAACACGCATCCAAAGACTGCACCCGCGAAAAGGACCAGGCACCAACTTGTGTGCACTGTGAGTTACAGCACCCAGCCAACTATAAGGGCTGCCAAGTATACAAGCGGTTGCGCAAATTGCAATCCCCAGCACAAAAAAGGAGTCCCACACAAACACCGTCTACGGGTCCGAGTACTGCTTCCGAAATTACAAGGCCCCGGAGCATTACCCAAGCCACGAGCTTTGCAACGCCTATTAGTGGTGTTTCTTACGCACAGGCCGCTAGAGGTGGACCGTCAAATAAGAATACCACAAGTGACACTTTGTTCACTGAAATGCTTCAGCAACAACAACGTCAGTTTGACGCAATTAATGCCGAGCTCAAAGCGATGCGAGAAGTACAATCCCAACAAGCAACCATGCTAAACAGTTTAATGGCCATCATAACCAAGCTTGCCTACAAATAATGGCTTTACGTGTGGGTATCTGGAACGCCAATGGCCTGAGAAACAAGACTCAGGAACTGGCTGCGTTTCTCTCACAAGAAAACATAGATATAATGTTAATAACAGAAACTCATGAGTGCCCCACTACACAAATTTTCGGATACGAACACTATCAGGCTCATGGTGAAGGAGCAAACTGCTTTGGTGGATCCTCAATCCTCATACGAGCAACAATACCGCATACACCTTTACTGCCAATTTGCAACGCAACAATGCAGGTCTCAGCCATCACCCTGCCTACGTCTATTGGAGCGATCGAAGTTGCGTCAATTTATCTTCCGCCAAACACTGGTCTGTGTGATCATCACATGGAACAGGTTCTAGGCCAAAGGTTGAATAAGACCCTCATCGGCGGCGACTGGAATGGATGGCACCCATTTTGGGGAAGCAATAGTGCGAATCGTCGCGGAGAAGTCATATTTGAGGCGATTCAAAACTTACAATTCAGCATATTGGCGACTGGAGCCCCCACCCGTTACCCAATTAATGGACACAGGCCCTCGGCAATCGACTTCGCTGTCTACAAAGGCATCTGTGACCGGCAATTGACCATTGAAGAATCCTTGGACCTATCCTCTGACCACCTGCCACTAATAGTCACAATCCACGCGCAGCCACAGCCCTTGCCCATTAGGAAACAACTACTGCCAGCAGGATCAGATTTAGGAGTCTTTAGGCGCGAGCTCCATTACTCTTTGCACATAGAAATGGAACTTAACACTCCTGAAGACGTGGACTACGCAGCAAACAAACTGCAGGAAGAAATAGTCAAAGCTGCGCACCAAGCCGCCCCACCATCTTGCCAAACAAGACAACAGTCTCCGTACAACATCCCCCTCACCTTGGAGGCCCAACACCTACTAATACACAAAAGATGGGCCAGGAGACGCTGGTTAAGATTACGCACGCCTGATGCCAAATCCATGTACAACGAAGCCACGAGGCATCTTAAAGCTGCTCTCGCCCTGCTTCAAAAGAGGTGTATCAGCGATGCGCTGGTACGAGCTGAATCGCCCACTGACGCAGAGTTTCAATTATGGAAATTTACAAGAAAGCTCAAACGGCAGCCAATACGACGTCATCCCATTCGGAGCATTTCTGGTTCCTGGCACATTGGAGACGAAGCTCAAGCTGAGGCTTTTGCAAACCACCTTCAAGACCAATTCACGCCGGTGATTACCGCAGAGGCCTCAGAAATCGAAGCAACAGAAGACATCGTTCTCTCGCCCCTCCCAGCTGAAGACCAGATAACTGGATGTACAAAAGAAGAGGTTCTTGAACACATCAGAAGAGTGAAGGCAAAAAAATCCCCTGGATATGATCTAATAAACGGCAGAGTCCTTAGAGCACTGCCTGACTCCACCATAGACTACATAACTATGGTGTACAACGCCATGCTCCGCATCCGGCACTTTCCAGCCTGCTGGAAGCGCGCCGTGATTGTGATGATTCCTAAGCCTGGCAAACCCGTGGGAGAAATTGAGTCGTACAGACCAATTAGCCTGTTGCCAGTACTCTCCAAAATATTCGAAAGAATATTTCTGGAACGAGTACTGACACATCTGGGACGCCAGGAGGCCATTCCAAACCATCAGTTTGGCTTCAGGAGACAGCATGGAACACCGGAACAGGTTCACAGAGTTGTGCACCATATCCTTGGAGCCTTTGAAGAAAAGATGTACTGCTCTGCCGTCTTTTTAGACATCAAACAGGCGTTTGATCGAGTTTGGCACCTGGGACTGCTGCAGAAAGTGAGGACCACCCTTCCAGCCCCATTTTTCGCGTTGCTATCCTCATACCTTATTGGAAGAACCTTCCAAGTGTCAAGGGGGCAAACAGTATCCTTGACTAGACCAATTATGGCTGGAGTACCACAGGGTAGTGTTCTAGGCCCAACACTTTATACTTTATTCACAGGAGATATGCCAACTCCCGAGCCAAATATAGGAAGTACAGATGCAGTACTCATAGCGACCTATGCAGATGACACCGCCATCTTATCACGTCACGTATCTGCGCAAGAAGCTTCAGACTCACTACAAAAATATCTGGACTCTTTCGGACGCTGGGCAAAACGGTGGTGTATCACCATTAATGCACAAAAGTCTGTACATACTACCTTCGCCACTAGAAGAGGAGATTGCCCAAGCGTTGCATTGGGGCCCACTATTCCCAAAGCCTCAAAAGTAAAGTACCTTGGTATCACTCTTGACAGAAGGCTGACTTTTAAAGCGCACATAAGTCAAGTAACCTCAAAATGCAAAAGCAAGCTAAAAACCCTCGACTGGATGCTGAGAGCTTCAAGCAAGTTGTCTTACAGCAGCAAGGCCGCCATCTACAAGGCAATAGTTGTCCCAACCTTCGTATATGGTATCTCTCTATGGGGCTCCTCGGCGAAGACTACAAGGAACAAAATTCAGACCCTGCAGAATAAAGCACTACGCAGATGGACTGGAGCCAGCTGGTTTGTAAGAAACTCAGTCTTACATAGGGATTTAGCAATTCCCACAGTTGCTGAACTCATTGGGCGACACAGTTCAAGATACGCGGACAGACTTGCAGCGCATCCTAACCATCTCGCAAGCAACCTGGCTATAAACAACAATAGGCGAAGACTGAAGAGATTGCATCCTCTAGACAATATTAGAACTAATTAAGATAGTAGCTACAAGTGCAGAATAATTGGCATATCTGCCCTCCCATTAGTTAAGGTTTAGAGCTAAATGCGCTATAGAGTCTAAGACAATAAGCTGCAACAAAATAAAGAAATAAAAACGAAAAAAAAAAAAAAAAAAAAAAAAAAAATTAGAAACTGCAACTATCAATACTGATAGATATTATTTATCTAACACATATATATAATCGGAAAATATCCATACCATTTATATTTAGCTTGCAATTCAGATGTAAAAATAAAGCCCAGCAAATGTTAATGTCTTTATAATTATCGATATGCAAACAAATAAGCGAGCGCGACACGATCATTAAGAGTCATTAAACGTGCACTAAAAACTCACTCATGCAGGTAAAAAAGCAGAAAATAAATTATAATAGAGACGTGTTTCTAGCTGTGTGCCTTATAATTAATTGAAATTCACAAAACATTATGAATTGCGAGTCGCAAGACATGGCTGAATACAGAACAGCGAACACCGACAAGAGAACTGAAAACATATGTAAATTGTCAATTAGTCTGTTCATAATGACAGAGCGCGTTGAACGATCTTTCAACACGTGGCACCAAATATTTCGGGCTAATAAATATGACTAGCAAAACGGCTACAGTCGAGCAAATCGAAGATAAAATACACTGATATATATACGATATTAATATATAAATTTGAGATTTTTTTTTGTATTTTATAATTAAGTGTAGAACCTGTACAATCAAATGTAGTACCTTAACAACACATGCATATATATGGAATTAGAGCCAAACCTCAGTCACATTATGAGGAATTAAAAGTCGATAGTTTACTGCAGTCCCATCGTTTTAGAGGTCTGGCAGGGATTAGACCTAGGCTTCGTCTTTCAATCTGCTCTTCGACAGTAAACAGCTTGAGGTGTCTATGGAGTGTTGAGCCGAGAGAGTTGGTTATCTGTCGTAGTATTCGGCACTTCAATACCTGAATCCGCTTGTAATTGGATGTGGCAGCAATTCCCCAGATTTGCACTCCATAGAGCCGTATCGGTAGGATACACTGCACGTAGACAGCTCTCTTGCATCTCAGCGGCAAGGTGCTCTTTTTATTGTTGAGTCATCGCAGTTGTTGCAGTCTGTGACGACATTTTTTCACCGCAGCTTTGAGGTGCGGCCCAAAGGTGAGACACCTGTCCAGTGCGATTCCAAGATGTTTCGCCTGTGCTGGTTGCTGTAGTGTTACTCCCGCCAGATGGATTTACGGGGTATGCATTGTCAGCCTGTTTAGGATGAAGCAAGGGCTTAATGTTATTAGCGGGTTGACTTTTAGATTGCACCAATCAACGAGAGTATCAAGCTATCTCTGTAGTCCAATACTTGCGTCAATAAGACTTTTAAAGTTATAGATGATTGCAACATCATCAGCATAAGTGGCAATGAGAGCCTGCGAGGGTGCATCCATATATTGAAAGGACGGGCTAGGTATATCTGAGGTATACAGGTATATCTGAGAAATCCAAATTGGTGATCCGGTAAGATATTAGATTGTCTTATTATGGCATTAATGCGATTGGCAATGGTCCGCTCCCTCAGTTGTCGATATGACTCTGGATCCTCTTCCGGTTTGCCCGGCTTATGAATCATCAAGTTCGCAGCTGGAATGGAATGGAAATTCATTGCCTTGGGAACACTTGCAGCCTGATGATGGCATTTCAAATGAGTTCAATGTTATGCAGCGCTTTAGTAGGCAAAGTCTTCAGCGTAGCATTGCAAATCTTGTCTATTCCAGGAGCTTTATTTTTCGTCAATAGTTGTATTGCTTCAGTTATTTTTTCGATCCTTATAGGCTGAATAGGCAGGAACATCTGCAATGTGGTCTGCAAATTGAGATGTGTCTCCATGGTCTGCTCCATCGTAAAACGATCCTCTAGTTGGTATACTAATGCGTTAGCCTGTTCCAATTCGCATTTAGCAAGTTCTAAAAGGTCTAAAGGTTGTTATTGGGATGCGGGTTGCATGACTAACTATGCTTCTGCTAGGGATCGCGCTGCAGCTTACAGCAGTTGCAGTGGTATATATTGTGCTGCAAGTAGCACTAATAAATGTGATTGTTGTTGTCGTGCTGAGGTTCTGGGAATCGGCACGTGGTAGGCGTTGGTTATTATAGAAGATGTCAAGCCAACTCGCTGACTTTTATAGGAAATAAATTTGAGTTAAACTAAAGTTGTACAATTATTTTCTCTATTGTATTCTGCTTCACAAATAAAATTAAAAAATTAAAAAAAAAATAAAATTAAAAAAAAATAAAATTAAAAAAAAAAATAAAATTAAAAAAAAAATAAAATTAAAAAAAAAATAAAATTAAAAAAAAAACAAAGTTTGTAAAAAATGGGAATCTCACGAAAATTTCTTGTTTCTTTTAAATATTTTGAATATGCAATGGCAGCTATCACATGGCCAAAATTATATTTAAACATTTATGTAAGCTTATTTACTATTTTATAAAATCCACTTCATTGATACTAAAAATTTATTTATTTAATTTATTATGATTTCAACTAACGTAACTCTAAAAAACCCCAATATATATACAATTTATTTTGAATTTGTTGGTCAATTAAATATAATGTAATATAATAATAGTAAAGCTAACTATTTTCATTTCATATTTAGCTAGTATGTGGTTATTATATTATGTAGAGTTTTTTCATAATCACGCCGGTTTCTTCAGCTATCTTAAAATAGTACCAAAATATTACTAGAAGTAACCAATTTCCAGCAAATTTTTCTAGTTCTAAGATTGCGCAGATAACAAAAACGAAGGCGATAAGATATATGCGTTATTCGAATGCTTATATTATAGATAGTTGTCTACAACAGCTTAGGATAGTTGCATAGAGTGGAAGTGGAAGGATAGCCGATGAACTGATAGTTTTATGAATGCAATAATCTTTGCTTATCAAGCATATGCATGAGCTTAAAATGATGTGTGAAATATGTTGAAAAAGCTTGGCAAATACTCGATTTTCAGGTTCCAGGTATCCTCTAGAGCAGCCGACTTGACTAGAGCGATGTTACTGGCTATATGCAATTTACGTTAACATCTATGAGTTGAATATTTGCATGATTCATCGCGACACCCTCATCGTCAATCTATTTTATTGCCGGCACGTTGAAGTTTTGGAGGAGTTACAGCTCGTTAGGCAGATGACATGACAGAAATTAAAGCAAACAGACAGACAGACAGAGACACAGACAGAGCAAATCAAGCGGAAATTTGAAATGAAAATGAAATATGGAAAATAGAAAAAACAAAACAAACAAAATAAATTTGCATGCAATTTGCTTGAAACAATGCAACAATCGAAACGTTAGAAAGCCCAATTCAAATTGCAATTCACAAGGTGCTCAAAAAAAAACAAAAAAAAATTGAGCTTATATCTCCACGATGCGAGTTTGATTGCGTAATTAGAATGAAATTAGCTGAACTTGTGCCAATTAGCGTAATTTCGAGTCAACTTCAATTCTTTGTTCCACGCTCATTAGAATTTTACAATTGAAATAAAGGCGAAATTAACAAACTACCTAATTTGCTTATCATATCTAAATAAGTTTGTGGATAACGCTGAAATCAGGTGCGCAAACAGTGGGCTAAACAGGTACAAGCAAAAAGCCAGCTACTTCTGAAATTCTCGACTCGCTAGCTGCTTATCTAAATGTCGCGATTAACGAACCGAAACAAAGCCAAATTTATGATAAGCTTCGACATGCTCAACTTGTTTTGCTAAAACAAGTCTGGACTTGCTCCTCTATTTGCATTATTTTCTTTCTTACTTAATTAGCACAAGATATACAAATGTGCACATATATCTATATATATAGATATGATATACTCTATATAATTGATTGCTCTTAGAAGTTGGTATTAGAAAGTTAAATAAGAATTAATTAAAAAAATATGTATTTAAATTTGTATTGTCGCCAACTTTTCAAACAACCCTCGTATTTGAGAGGCCTTTTATTTGAAACGCTTTCAACTCTCATCTCTCATATTAGCTGTTTGTCTTTCTTTTCTTTAAGCTTTCGCTCCTCATTTCTTCTTGCCTTTGTCTAACTACCATTCTATTAACTCTCTTTATCAGTGCCTTTATCAAAAATTGTACTAACTTCTATTTAGATATATATATGTATTACATTATATTATATTTTTGGGGATCTACACTTTAAACTAGATTAAATATTCTGGGAATTTCCAATTGAAAACTAAATTTAAATAAGTTGAACTTGAGCCACATTAGATGCGAACCACTATTAGTCAGTTACAGGTATTACACAGCCTCAAATTATGTATTTTACGCATAAATAATACGCATACGCACTGTTAGCCAAGCAAAAAAATATATTTAAAATGTGACAACAAATATGAATAATGTGTCCAAGGCATGACGAGCCAAAACCAAAAAGGTGCTGCAATCACATTGCCTTAATTAATAAAGACATGTGATGAATATATAAATACGCATTTAACACCTGCAATTGACCACAACAACGCAAAAGAACCAATAAAAAAGACAATGATCAAAAAAAGACAAGCACAAAAAAAATTGTGCAGCAAAAACGAAGGCTTGGCTCATAGAGCACTATTAAGCTCCTTAAGAATTTCAGCTAAGAACTTCAAAAAAGTTCACAACAAGCTATCAAGGGTATACAGCTATGTGTATACATATATATCTATATACATATATAGAAATATATACAGCTATATATCAAAAACAGGTTCACAGTTAACCGCAAATTAGCCAACTGTTATTTTCCGATGTGACTAAGCATTAACAGCCTATAGTTTTTAAGTATAAGCACAACGGCAAACAATATTTAAACAACAAAATATAAAAAAAAAACATAAAATATAAGAGCCATTAAATAAAAAATATGTAAAAAAACCCCACTAGCTCATCAGCGACAATTTTCCATAATAAACAACTTAATTTGTGAAAAATCTTTGCGAGTCAATAAACCAGTCAAAATATAAAAGCCAAAAAAAAGTTCAAGTAAAATAAGTTAATACGCGAAATTCATAAATATTTTGAGAAATCTATTGATGATGCGAGAGCGCACGCCCGCCAATGTAAACAAAATTCGAGAATGCAAACAAAGCTAGCAAAAACAACAAAAGGTAAACAAAATAATCAAAAGTAAAAAAGAGAAACAAAAACAGAACAGCAGAAAAAAACAACTCGCAGTTTTTTTCAGTTTTTTTTTGCCGGCGTCGTCAATGCAAACACACCCAACGCGACCTCCGCCTCCACCTTCATAGTTCGAGCATTGTGTGTGTGTCGCATTGAGAAGCCTCACACTCTGTGTGTGTGCGTGTATGCATGCTAGAGTATTTGCTTAACAGTCGATCTAGATAACTCTTCACTCATTGACAGGCGGCAAATATTTGCGGTATTTCCAAGTGAAGAGCTGCTTTGCTTAGTTGGCTTGTTAAAGTTAAAGAGAGCACAGGGGAATAATAATACTCTTTACATGAGTGCATTGAGCTTAAATTGCTACGATATACTATCAGGGTTACTCTGCATTTAACTGTTAGAAATCAGTATTTGCCTGATATATCAAGACAATTTGACAATTTGACAATTTCAAGAGAGCATAAAGGAGAAGCGGCATGTGCATTCATGGACACTTTTATTAGCCACTACTGTAGCTCTGCAAGTAACTGTTAAACTGTTAGCAGAAGACAATTGCTTGGCATAACGATTCATTTTAAAGTAAAAAGAGAGAAAGAGAGAGAGCTTGTGAGCGAAGGAAGGAGGGGGACTTTCTGAATATATGCATTAAGCTACATAACAGTATCCAAAGACACGTTTATTAGCCAGCACTTTAAATTTAATTGCTGAACATCTGTTTGCAATGAATAATCTAATATACCACAAATAAAAAGCTGCCTAATTATAAATAAAAAAAGCACTTGCCTGGTTAATAACTGAAGTTAATTAATTTATATGACACATTTTAATTAGTTAAGTATATCGTCAAAACTTCAATCGACTAATTTGCGAAAAACGCTTTCACACACCGGAAACACAGTGCTCTAATTTGACCTCTCCCATTCAGCCCAACTCCAAAACAGGCAAAACAGTCGCTAAACAGCAGCCACTAGCAGCGGCAGCAGCTGTGAGTGACCGACAACAAACTTGTCACGATGCCAAAGCGCAATTCCCTTCTCTGTTTTCAGCTGCTGGGAGAGCTGCTGAGAGAGATAGAGAGAGGGAGAGCGACTTTTCCTTCAATCACACGCACACTTGCACACATATGCAACTATTGTTTGTCTAGTCCGCTCGTGTGGAGTCACAGCAAGTGCAAATGTTGCCTCTGCCTACCATCATCATCTGCACACACATTTAAAAGCAGCGCCGGCGTCGCTGCTAGCATCGCATCATGTTGCTGCTGCGACGTTAGCTGTTCGTTTTGTTCGTGATTCGTGCACAGTTGCGATCGGCAGCAGGCAAACAACGGAACTGAATTCAGTCGTCAACGCCAGCGCCTGCCAGAAAGAGATTGAAATTTCGCTGTCCTACGCCGCCTTCAGTCTCTCTTTTTCTCTCTCATACGAACGCGCGCTCTCGTTCTGACTGCCTTGTTCGGTTCGGGTTCAGGTTCAGCACACACGGCGTATACGTTAACCCAACCCATATGTATATAAAGTGCAAACAGCTGCGATGTTAAGCATTCATTGTTTGCGCAAGGGAAGAGCTAAAGCTCGCAGCTAAAACGGCAACTTAAGCAACTTGAGCAACTCAATCAAAAAATCCACCGCAAGGATCTTTACAAATGTTTTTCTGCACATCAAATCACATTGTCGTGCTTTTGCCCTTTACAACTATGTGTGTGTGACTGTATAATAAATGACCATTATTTGCAACTGTCAAAAGGTGCAAAAGTGTTTGTGCGCAAAATCAAAAAATAAATAAATAAATAAATGAAAAACAATAGCAGCAATAATAAATATAAATACGCTGGCAAATAAACAAATACCGCAACAACAATAACTACAACAACAACAACAGCAGCAGCGAAATAACTAAAAAGCGCGCGCGCCAAAAAGCAAAAACAATATTGTTAAAAAAATATATATTATATATATAAAATACACATATATAATAGGGCTTTTCCTATACGTTGTTTAATAACATTTTCTCACGCCTCACACAAAAGTTAATAAAAAAATAATAAAGAAATGGAGGTGGAAAAAATGCGCGAGCAGCCGCTGCTGCAAAGCAAATGCTGCATCCTTGACTCCAGATGTGCGGTAAGTGTATTTAGCTACACATGTCTATGTAGTATCTATATAGTCTAGTAGCTGGTTGATCAACCGTTCTATAAACACATTCGTAAACATTTGCCATTTGCGTGGGCTTCTACCTCTGAAACGTAGAATTGAGTGGCACTACAAATATCAAGAGTGCGAGAGGAAGAGACTGTGTGCCATTAATAGATCGAATAGATCGAGCCAAGATATAGATTAAGTAGCTGCAATGTAAACATTTGCCAAAATATATGTCCAGCTACATCAATTATTAAGGGGGCTTGTGCTTGGATAGCGCTTCAAATGGGCACTCAAAGTGCAATTAAATTAAATTTAATGCAAAATATGTAGGAAACAAATATTTTAAATAAATAAGGATTTTGGAATGTGAAGACTCTAGACTAAATAGCTAGAATTACTGATTTAGTCTTATTATTAAATAGTTGAATAGATTTTAAGAATTCACATGTTAAATTTTAAAATCTTTTTTATCTTAATCTAATAAAAAATTCTTTAGAATATTTTAATACTCTATTAAATGCTTAGATAAGCAAAATTAACGTGCTAAAAAATTCGATAGAATTTCAATACTATTCAAAAACATTCGCACAACTTTTGACTACATTATAAAAAATAATAATAAAAAACAAGAAAATTCTCTTACATAAACAAAAATAAACTAAATGTGAATTAATTAGAATTTCAATGCAAAATCAATTCAAATTAATTCTAAAGACTTTTGAATAGATTGTAGAAATTTTAATCTAGTAAATAACTGAATGCAGTTCTTAAAACTATTTAATAAACAAAGTATAATTCAAATTGATTGAATATGTTTAAATGTCTCTATAGGAAATCTATAATTAATTTTAATAATAAAATTGTTACTTTATATGAAAGCATTGAAAAATGTTAGCTTTAGGCGGCTTTATGTGCTACAGATAGCTTTCATGATTTTGATGAAATGATATATCATATATGATATGAGAAAGTATTTAAATATTTCAAATCTTATATTAAAGAAACTAAACTAAATTTGTTTTAGAGTTTTATATAGACTTAGACTAAGATTCCCCAATACTGACAACATCTATAACTCATCATTTTGTTATTTGTTCAAAACTATTCACAAATATAGAACAATTTAGAAATTTCTATTATATTTGAGAAGAAATAAAAGAAAATATTTGTTCAGCCGTTTCCTTCAAGTAGAAGAATTAATTATTAAACCATAATTTATGCGAGTTGTCAAAAGTGTACATGAAAAACAAATTAAAATACAGCTGGGCCATGGTTGGGGAAAATGGAAAATTGGAAATGCAAGTGAAAATTGTTGTCGTCGTCACCGTCAGCGCATAGTTGTTGTCGGCGGGCGCACATGTGCTTCAAATTAAAATGTCTGGCTTTCATCTAAGAGCAATAAATAACCATAATAAATCCAAACAAATATATACATATGCATATATATATATTTGTTTATATATATTTTTTAACAACTTGTTTCGTCTATTTCACAGCTGAACGATTTATATCCGATCGCCCGCTTGACACAGAAATCGGACGTGCTTAATATGTCGTCGTCGTCGTCGAAATTGGATAAGGAATGCCCCTATACCATAGAGGTTGTGCAGCCAGAAGATACGGCTGCAGTTCTAACCATGCTAAAGACTTTCTTCTTTAAGGTAATATTTTTTAATATAATTTTAAATTTTTCATATATTTTTAGTAGCACTCAAACTTGAAGTATTTGTGTTTTAAGAATTTTTTTAGTTTGACAATTTTAACCTATTTTGTTAAAAAATATACATAAAATAAAAAAAAATAGATCAGCTTAAACTGTATTTAGTTAGACTCGTCAACAACATGCAATAAAATATATTTATATATATATATTTGTTTTTTAAATACGAACTTTGGTAAATACTTTCTCGTTCAAAGAAACATTTTTATTTGTTTATTCACTTTAATTGCATTCATTTCTTAATTTAATTAATTAAAGATGCAAATTGTTACTCTTCTAATGACTCTTAGCTTGATAAATTATTTCTTTATTTAATTTGCATCTGTCAGCTCGAAACGAGAGTCAAAACAAAGCAGAAATCGCATAAATAAAGCATAGGAATTATTAATGAGCTTTAGTTAAAAAGATTTGCTTCATTAATTGCAGCTAAACTCAACATTTTTATGTGCCCTTAGCGGGGGTTTTTTCTCGTTCGATGTCTCACTTAAATGAGTGCGTGAACTATTTATCCTTGCGATGACTAATGAAAGAAGAAAAAACCCTCGTCCAGCCTTAGCTCGAGACTACATCTCACAGTTCTGCCAAAAACCAGTTGGAGAGAACGTCATTTGACTTTGTAGATCATTAACTGGTTACCCAGTTAACGCTTCACTGCATAGCTATCATATTTTATATATTTATAATGATATAGTCGCAGCATTATATTATATATGTATATATATTTATATACATATTTAATACAATCTGTAGCGATCTTGTCGAGTGACAAACTTCCACTCCAGTTAGTCGGGCCAAAAATCCGTATTGAATTGCATTTAATTAAAAAGCTTGATATTATATATATATATATAAAAATATATTATATATATACATATACATATATGTATATGTATGTATGTATGCAAACCTGATTGACTGACTGACTGACTGAATGACTAACTGTAGCTCCGGTTCCGTTTAGCATTTGCCATAAATTATGCACAATCTTTGATTAAAACGTGTAAAACTGCCTTAGATAGGATTGCTCGACTAAGAAATACCCTGAAACTGAGGTTACTTAAGATATTCTAGCACTTTTCTATGCAAACATTTATGTAATTATATTATTACTTATGCTTCCTCCTTTATGAGGATTATGAAACATTCGTTAAATATATGTATATATACTCTAATAACTAGACTGGACAACTAGATATTAAAAAAAAAATAAATACATGTTACGAAACGTATACAAGAATATATATTTTAAACTTCAAGTGTTTAGTTTTTGAAGTATTCGGGATATCTTTATTTAAACAATTGTAGATTGTCTCTGCAATTCATCTTGGTCAAAAGTTTTTCGTTTTTTATTATTGCCCTCATCAAATACCGTGAGTTACATACATTTGCTTAAAAGACACCATACCCCTCTCAACTATTTACAGGGTATATTAAAAAATGTAGATAATAGATTACAAATGCGTGCACATAAATCATTTTCGTATAATTCTAATGTTTCTGATGTCACGTAATTGCTTGAATAATTTGTACAGATTGTTCAATTTAGCATTTTCGCATACAATTATTAATAGATCTTGATATGATATGATGTGATATGATATGCTATGAGTACTGATAGGAAACTGATATTAATTGAATGTGCTTTCTTTGCTGAACTTGAGATTTTGTGGAATTTTATATGAAATATTAAACTTATATATGCATTTTCAGGACGAGCCACTCAATACATATCTAGATCTCGGCGAGTGCAAAGAGCTGGAAGAGTACTCAGTGAAACCGCTCAAGGACAATTGCTCATACAAGGCAGTCAACAACAAAGGCGAAATTATCGGAGTCTTCATCAATGGTCTAATGAAAAAAGCTGTATGTTTTCATTATATATATATATATGTATATATATATCGATATTTAATAATAATATATTTTCCTTCACTCTTATCCAGGACCCATCAGATCCCGTTGAAAAGGCAGCCGATAGCTGCTCACATCCAAAGTTCAAAAGATACTCAGCCTAATGGATCACATAGAGGATCAGTTTAACATCTTTGACTTGTATCCGGAGGAGAACGTCATTCTGGATGGCAAGATACTCTCCGTGGATAGCAATTACCGTGGCTTGGGCATTGCCGGCAAACTAACGGAACGTGGCTATGAGTATATGCGCCTCAATAATATATCCGTTTACCATGTTCTGTGCTCCAGTCACTTTTCGGCTCGTGTTATGGAGAAGTTGGGCTTCCATGAGGTCTACAAATTGAATTATGCTGACTACAAGGATGGGTCAATGTTTAAGCCTGCCCTGCCACATGTGGCAGCACGCATACTGGTCAAAGATGTGGACAAAGCCAAGTCCAAGTCGACGTTGTAATTGCTTCAACTAGTTGCGAGAGCAATTTTGCATTTTTAATAGGAAATATGTGATTTTTAGTTTATAGTTCGGTGGCGGGCTATCAAGAATCGTAAATTCATTTCATTCTATTTTCTGTTAAAACCAGTAGAGAAATTAACTGAGTACAAGTTAAATAAATTATTAAATAAATAATTATATAAACTTAAATGTAATTGAAATTCGCCCGTTCGCGATGTTAATTTTTAAGTGTTCCGTTATTTTTTTGCTCAAACATTGCTAAATGAAAAATAAATCATTTTTAAAAGCAACTTGTTTTATATATGTAGCGAAAAAATTATAAATAAATTAAATAAAGAAAAAGTAACTAGGAGCACTAATTGACTTAATTTCAGTCAATTTAATAAAAGTAAAACTTTTGCCAAAAAATTATATAAAAAATATAAAAATATTTATAGATGAAAATAAAATAAATATTTGATAGTGTGTCTTGATCCACTCGCTTTGCTTTTTACCATAAGGATTTCGTTCACTTTTTGCAGTAGTTAAATTAAATTATTTACAAAGAAAACTATTGATAATTAAAACTAGCTTTGTGTGTTAAATTAAATATATATATATATATATATATATATATATCTTCTCACAGATATTTATTACCAATTAATAAATAATATAAAAATATAGAATTATCGTCGAGTAATCCTTCTTCCGCCGCTTCCTTAATTTCACAACAAAAACGTGTTTAGACCGGTATTATCACATGCTGTTTGCTAATCTATTTACAACAAATTTAGTCTATTTACATATGTTAAAAATGATTTTATTTGGCTGCAGCTGCGGCAATCGGATCTCTGGCCAGACGCTCGATCATACGTCGCATTTGCTCCTCATTGCCGTACTTTTGTGCATCGGCAACTACGGCGGCATGATGAGAATTGGCCTCAGCTGAGACTTCGTCCTGGAATTGACGGTTCAGCTCGAATGAATGTCTGCAACGATCCATTTAGAATATCTATCAAGATACATCGACTATAGCGTACTCACCGCACTGAGCTGAAGCCAAAGATTGCACCTATTACGCCAAGAGAGATAAGAAATAAGGCTACCTGCCAATTGGAGACACGTTCTAAGCCCTTGATACCGTAATATGGACCAGGATTTGCGCTATAATTGGGCTTAACATCCCAGGGCTGAATTGTTTCACGCATTGCGCCTGAATTCCAAATTAAACTTTCGTCATAATCTTTTCGAGATGAGGCCTTCACCAATGTTTGATAAGCCTCTGTGATTTTCACAAAACGTGCTGTCTTCTCCACACTTGCCGCGTTACTCTTAACGTCGGGATGAAACTATAAATACGTATATAATTTATTAATACAAATTAACAAATGAAATACTTGTTGCACCTGTTTAGATAGTTTGAGATAGGCATTACGTATGTCTCGCTTGTTGCAATCGTGGTGAACATTTAGCACATCGTAGTAGGTCTCCGGTTTTTTCGACTGATATCTTGAACTGTTGTTGAATCTACATATTAAAAAAAATTTAAACGTTATTTTATATAACAACAACAAATAGCAGAAAGAGGCAAGTGTTAAGTACTTATGTCTAGCTGCCGTCTCTGTGAACACTTTTAAGCTTGGTAGACGAAGCATAATTACTGGTCCCCCTTGTCCGTATTTGCGTACATCTGTTTATGTAAATAACTAAGTAATTTTGCTCAAATTAGTATGTTCTAAAAAACATAAATAAAATTGTAAGTGTTGAAAAGCGTTCTATCGGACTGTGGCTATCGATAAGACTGTTTGCAATAGTATCGCACGCCTATCGATAGCATGCTGCTGCAATCGATATTGTCGTCAGAAATCGCTGTCATGACAACCAAAAAAATAGCGCTCTTCAGAAATAACAATAATTATTAAATAATAAAATGAGCAGCGAAAAAAAGGCAATGGAATTACAATTCCAGGTGCGCCAAAACGCACGTGAGTATCAGAGCTCGGTCAAGGATCTGTACTCATGGGAAAAGGAAATTAAGAGCAAGGAACTGGCAATGCTAAATGCGCCCGCTCCAAAAATTCAGACAAACGTGAGTAGTAAAAATTATGGTTATATATAAAAATAACAAGAAAACGTTTTAGAATACACCCGTACGCAGCCATGTCAAGAAAACGGATGAGACACTTAAGAAACCAGCAACAAACAGTGGCACTAGTAGCCCAGCGATCACCCCAACTGAGAAGCAGGATTTGCCTACAGATACACTTGCCCAGCTGCATAAGAAGGCAAATGATATAAAGGATCGCGGCAATAGCTATGTGAAATTGAGCGAATATGAGAAAGCTATTGAGGCGTATACCGAAGCTATCGAAGTCTATTCACTAGATCCCATATACTATATCAATCGGGCTTTATGTTTTTAAAGCAGGAAAGGTAATGAAAAAGCATATATCTCATCGATATACAAATCTAATCTGTTTCTTGTAGCCATGATAACTGCATTGAGGACTGCGATGCAGCCATTGGGCTGGACAAGTTGTGCGTTAAGGCCTACTATAGACGCATGCAAGCAAACGAATCGCTGGGCAACAATATGGAAGCCTTGAAGGATTGCACCACTGTACTGGCCATCGATCCGAAAAACTACGAAGCCAAACGTAGTTTGGAACGCATCAATGAACGCTTACGAAAAATTGGTATTTTACGATAAAAATATAATAATATTGATAGCTAATTATGTATATTTCCTAGCTACTAAAAATGGTCCCAACTTCAGTGCTGATCGCGAAGATTTTGTGGATATCTTACCATTTGATAAGGCGGCTTCCAGGCGTTCGAAACAGCCCATGCGCCGCATCAGTGTTGTAGATATTGTTACACCTCGTCCAGGTCAGGATGATCAGAAACAATTGCGCATCTCGGATGAGGAAATTGATAAAATATTCAATAGCAATTGCGGACCCTTTGAAGAAGTGAAGAAAAAAGTTAAGCTACAGACGAAGGTAGCACAGCCAAATACTTTGGAAGCCAATGATAACTTAAATGTTAAAATTCAGGAAACTAAGCAACCAGCTCAGCATCAATCAACAGTCAAGGAAGAAAGTATACAATCGTCGACAAAGCTTATTGAAACTATTATTCCTCAAACCATAAAACCAGCAGCAGAATCGAACCAGACTAACCCAATTGTAGAAAAGTCTGTCAAAACTCAATCACAGCCAATAGTAAAAGAGAGTAGTATCACAAACGTGCCACAACCAACTAAAACTGAAAAACCAAGCACCTTAAGCAATAAAACTAAGATCGAACAAGAGGACAAAAAAGTTAAAACAATGGAGGTAAGCGTAAAAGCATAACTTAATTATTGAAATACTAATAATAACTTCGGCTTCCTAACAGCGCATACCACCTGCTCCCTCCGGCACTGCCCAGTTCTACATGACTTGGAAAGAATTGTCACCAAATCAGAAATATCAATACTTGAAATCTATTGAAATACCCAATTTATGTAAAATACTTGGCGCTGGCTTTGACTCTGATACATTTACGGATTTGTTGCGCACATTGCAGGATTTCTATGTGCCCAACAAGGAGCCAACGACAGCGGCAGTTTTGCTGGAGATAAGCAAAAATGATGAATTCAGCATTTTGGTGATATTTATGTCGCCAGAAGACAAAAATAGTGAGTACCCTTATGCTAGCATATTCATCAGAAATAAGCATTAAATTTAATTCCATTTCTTCCAGTGGCTGCTTGTATCATGGATGCTATTTCAAAGTTTCCCAAAAATAATCCAGGCCTATTGCAAAAACTGGGCAAGCTTTACAATGTAGCCTAAAAATTGTTATAAACAATAAACGTACTTGATTTGCTTCAAATTGTTAGCTCAAAAACGAATATAATCATATATGCAATTTATACTGTAATATTCGATTATGTCTCTCGTTAGGTTTACTAAACAATGAAGATCTCAAATGTTTTGAAATACTTGCGGATTGCGCAACACTCAAATTAATTGAATTCGAACTGCTAGATCATTTTAATGCTCTTCTATTTAATTCAACATAAATTACCTTCGCTTTGTTCCTTTCTGAAAGTAAATAAAAACTATTCACATGAAAGAAGAACGAGAACACGAACGTCGCGCGGTCGAGCAATGAATATTAAATAGCAAATTGAGTAATATGAATTAGTGTAATTTACATAAATCAACGTATTAATTCAATCAGAGAAAGCTGCTACCCAAAATGTGCTTGTATGTGTATGTGGGTGCATACATACACAATTGCTCATATATGCTTATTTCTTGTAAACAAACAGCTCCATTAAGTGATTTAAAGTTGAAATTATGCGTTGATGGGTTAACTGCACCGCATTACAACACTAGCTGAAGGCGCAAATGACAACAAAAACAAAAACATTCAGTGAGAACATTCTCCAACACAGATTTGTGTCAGCGTGAGAGCCGACGCTGGCGTCGCATCGCTCCTCGGCTGTACAGTAAGTAGATGTGCCGGGTTTAGCTTAAGGCCCATTGTTGGCTCGGCTAGTTATAATTTAATTTACATTACTTGTTGCTTCTTATCGTTCGTGCGCGTATGTCTATGCATCTGTGTGAGTGTGTGTGTGCGAGCGCGCGCGTGTTCGGCTTAACGTAGTTGCCAGATGAGCGCAAAGCGTGGCGAGCGCACTGGCAACTCCGCAGCCGAAGCTAAGCTTCATTAAGCAGCGGCTATAGAGAGGCAGGCAAACGGAGCGCATGATCTCGCCCAGTTGCTGTTCACACTCTAACCGATTTAGATATCGCGCTCTGGTTGTACGAAAAAATTAAAAAAAAAAGAAATAGATATATATATACACATATATCAAATCAAATAGAAATCACGGCACACAAATAATAAAAGGCGAGCGCCGTAGTCGTTGTTAGTAAAATTAAATCGCGTATACGAAGCGTGAAACCCAAAGCGATCAAATAAACGTAAACAATTATAGTTAAATACAAGCGTCAAACTAACGGAAATTTGTGTAAGTGTATATATTTATATATATAGTGAGTCGCACAATATAAATGCAATAATATATATAAAAAGCAAGTGCAAGAGAGAAAGCAACAAAAATAGCAAAAGAAATCAAAGTCAAAGCTTGCGACTTAGTGAAAAACTGGAAAATGATTGCAAATTAAGAAAAGCCATAAAAATACAAAAAAAAAATCTGTGCAAATGGGCAAAACAAATGCTGCGTGTGCACGTTTCTGTGTGTGAGTGTCTGTGTGTGTGTGTGTCTAATATAAACATGTTTGTGCACATATTCCAATGAATAGCTAACTTAAAATAAATTTGTGCAAAAACAATGAAACTCCCACCAAAAAAAAGAAAAACAAATACAAAACAACAACTCGCGCAGCATCAGCACAAACAAAATCTAAGCGCGAGTTGATGTGAGAGTGAGATAGACTGTGTGTGTGCGCCATACTCACACCAAGTTAAAGCCACGTACAAGCGCTTACCTTTCATTTAATAATATTCAAGCAACAACAACAGAGAATTGTTAAAGAATGCAAAACTTAATTGTTGCTGGCTTAAACGGTGTCTGGCACATCTGGTCGAGACTCTTCTCAGTGCTGGCCGTGTAAAGTGGCCGCCCACCTGCCGCACGACTTAACTAATTTATGCTGTACAGGTGGGCTGCTCTGGCATGTTGGGCATCTACAACACAGCCGGGGATGGTAACCAAGTTCAGATTCCAGCCAAGATCTCGGCCAGTTTAGCTTTTGCGTCTCTTTCTGCTATCGGTATTTTTTTTCTCTGCTTCTGCCACTTCGTTTCAACCTGTGCCAAGCGCGCAAAAACAAAAAATAGCCTAAAAAGATAAAACAACAACAACAACAGTAGCTGTGGCCGCAGCAGCCACTAAGACGTCAGCAAAAGAAAACAACAAAAAGCAATTGGAATATCATCAGCAAAAGACATCAAATTCAACCGGTTGGTTGGGTCTTAGCGCAGCAGCGGCAATAATTTGTAAAATGAAATAAAAACAAAAGTCAAAGCAGCGAGAAAGAGAAAGAGTAAGATGTGCACAAGTGTATAGGCATCCGACGGGGGTAGCCAAGCCAAGCCAAGCCCAATCCTCGCAATTTCTTTCAGTCTGGAGCCGAGAACTTCTTGGCATAGATCGAAGCATTTATTTAAATCGCTATTATATCTTTCTTAATCATGTGATTATTCAAATTAATATATATCTTTTGTGTTATTTCTGAGCGGGTAAAAACCATGCCTGCCTTAACACACTTTTCTATACATCCGTTTTGGTTTTTTGTTTCTGTTCATTTTGGGATTTCTTCAAAACAAAAAACTCTTAGAAACAAGCTATTTGAAATAATTGCCATGTGGAATAATACCGGATTTTGTGCAGAATATGTATATATTCATATATACGCATTTGTCTAATTATTTATAATTTTATTATGCTAATTATATCGCAGTTTGATCAATGTTTCAACCAGCTTCAAGTAAGTGGCACAAAAGTCTGGCAACGCTTCCAGCTTCTTAGTGGGCAGAGCAACGGTTAATTATTGTCTGGGTATCAAATGTCTTAGTTGTGATTTGTGGGCATATCAAAAGCTTAATTTTAGCTATAAAAACTCTTCAGTTGTTAAACGTTTAGCGGGCAATAAAAAAGCTGTCCGCAATTGTAGCTTAAAAGCTAACAGTATGGCAACTCTTAAATGTGACTAGCTTAGTGAGTAGCTGTTAATTTAAATCGCATTTTGTGAGCTTAATTTTTGATATTTCTCTCCTTCAAACAATTTCACTTTTTAAGCTATATTTAATAAACGAAAAAGTATGGCAACGCCATAAAAATCAAATAAGTGAAAAGTTGAGGCAGTGGAAAATCTAACAAAGTAAATATCATTAATAAAAGCCATACCGTAAGCCAGAAGCAACTTTCAAGATATCAAATTTGATAACAAACACAGTTTATCGCATGAAAAAGTTATCGATCAATCATAAACCCGACTTTTAAGTAGAGATAGAAGTAGATTGTAATAGAAGAATGGCTACAAGTATAGACAATCCGAAAAAGTAAATAATATACCCATTCAAAAAGTTATCGATAAAAACCTAGACTTATCAAGTAGCGCAGAATCTCATTTTGTCTAAAATATAAATCTATGTCAGCTTGCATCTCAATTGAAAAAGAATTTAACATATTTTTGATTAAAAAAATAATAAAACTCAATTTATCGAATCAAATCATTATCGATCAAGGGCAAGAAAGACAAGAAGAGTGGATGGAAGTCGATGGAACCAACAAAACAAATTTTAGGCAGCTTAAACTTAAAACTATGTTTAGAAAGCGCAATTTATCGAATCGGGTGATCGATAACTTACAAGCTAGGTTTTACAGCTTAAGCAATGCTGAAATTTATGAACTTTCCAATATATGTGCCATGCTTTCATCGAACTTAGCAAAACTGTGTTAATTGCGAGTCAGCTTCCGAGGCAAATATGTTATATATATCCACATATTTATATATATTACACATGAATCATAATAGATATAGTTAAGGCTTTATATACAGACACTGAAAAGGCCCTGAAAATCGCAGCCAGATGGATTGGTCTGTATTTCTTTTTGGCTATTGCAAACATATTTGCGCAAGTCTTTAGAGCCGAGACGCTAATTTGATTGATTTGTTTGGTAGCTCAGACACGTCCATATATACATCTATATAGATAGATAGATGGATATATTAACTTTTTGACGCTTGAGTCGAGAGTCTATTTGCATACGGACAAATTGAAATCATGCGTTGCGACTCAGTTCTGGATGGCTGAGCATGGAGCTCTTATCATACTCAGCTAATCCGCATGTAATTGAAATATTTCCCAAATCACATGCCAACCGAAGCAATTAGCAAACACAGCTATCATTCCATTCCTCTTACTGTGTATATATATATATATATAAATTTCAATTCAGCTTTATGGCTAGCTAATATTGTGGCCGAATCGTGCTGTTCAATGCAAAAGTTTTTGTTGTTGTTTTATTGAAATGCTAAAGATTTGCCACAAATAAAAAACCCAAAAAGCCGAAGAAACGTTTACAGTTTTTGCTGCTGCTGTTAACTGCGGCTCAAGGATGAGCGCCCTGCAAACAGCACACAACAAAAGCAATAAGAAGAAGATGAAGAAGTAGAATCATAGCAAAAACAAACAAACTACCTCAGAGTTTAACTTCCGGCTAAATCAATATAACAACAGCAACAATAGCCGCAATAACAGCTACGCTTTATAAGCAGCGACAGGTTTTTGATTTTCGTAAGCGCACAAAAAGAGTTGCTTGGCTTGCGTATAATTCAAAGATCTTTTCAAATGTATTACATTGAGCTGTGACATCCAAGATTCAAATCAAAATTCAAAAACAAATTTTAAATTAAAAATAAAATAAAGATTAAAAATGCATCTTAAAAAAACTAAAAAAGGAAACCAAATTCAATTGATAAAAAAAAGATACTTTAAAAAATATAAAAAAGAAATTATAGAAAGCTATAAAAGAACATATTAGAAGAAAAAAATTAAACAAAAATTGATTTTAAAAAAATATAGTTTTGAGGTGTGTGTTTTAGAGGTGTGATATATTTTTAGAACTAATAAGCTTAAAAATAATAATTAAAAAAAAAATTATATATAGAAAGTTAAAACCTTTTTCTTCCTTTTTCAAAATACTTTTTGTAAGCAGCCTGTAAGAATTTTTAGCGACTTTATATCAAATTTTCTCAATTTTAAAAATATAAAAAATATAATTAAATCTCTAAAAGAAGAAGTAGAGCATTAAAGAGTCAGCGACAACTTTTTGTTGCATTTCATAATTTTTGTTATTTAAATAATTTGCAGCTGCTTCTTAAATAAGAATACAACTGTTGTCATTATTCGAGCATGTCATTCTTCTTTTCTTTTTCTATTTCTATTTGTTTTTTTTTAGTATTTTTATCTTCTTTTTTACCAATTTCAAATCAAGTTTTGTTGCTGTTGTTGCGTCAAACTAAATCAAATCAAATCACTTGAGTTATTTTCGTATGAAAAGCATTTTGTTTGCTGTTCTGCTTGGGAACTTTGCGAATATACATATATATATATATATATATATATGTATGCATATATATCCACATTCATATCCATAGCTCAAGCTAAAGCTGAAGCTGTAGCCGAAGCGTTAATTTAATCAAAATCATTGCGACAATGCGACGTCAATGAATGCGACAACAACAACAACAAAAACAACAAGAACAACAAATGCGACGATAGCTGAGACGTACTCAAAAGAATGTCTTTAATCTATACTATCTTTTTTTTACTACTAAAGAAGTTTTACATTCGTTAAAATCTAGGTAAATATTTGAAGATGTCGCAATTCATTCAAAATAAACATTTCCAAATAATATTTTCTAATTAATAATTAAAATATTAAAATATTTATTGAAATATTTTAATATATAGAAATTTATCAAAATAATTTATTTTATTTATAAAAACTTTAAAAAACATACATTTTTTGCATATATTTTATTTATTTGTTATGGAATTTTAAAAAATTAATTTATGTTAATTTTAATATTTATAAATTTATAGAAAAATTTAAGTGATTTGTGAAGAGCATTGAAAATTATGTTAAATGCCAATAGCATATTTTTTATGTGTATATATATTTTTTAGCACATTTAATTTTATGTTACTAATTATGAGAACCTTTAAATTTTTGCTTAAAATTTTAAACATTATAAAATTAAATTTGATTAGCTAATATTTTGTTAAGCAATTATACCGTCTGGAATATTTCTTTAATCAAATATTTAAATGTTTAATTTATGAATATATATCTATATTATATATGTTTTCTAGATATTTGTAATAATTCTTTATATGTTAAATGTAAAATCAAAAATAAATATTTTTTATAAATTTGTAACATATTAAGCTAAAAAGTAAATACTGAACTTTTCATAGATAAATATATTTATTTATAGCATATTAAAATTATATTAAGTCATTCAATAAATACTAATTTATATTATTCATACAATTTCTACTCTTTGCAATTGTGAGAGTTTATTATGAATGAAATCTGAAGCAAAGTGTTAGAAAGTGAATGAGAACAATTAAGTCACGCTCTCAGCCGGATATAAGTTCCGCAGTTCATACTTACTGCACTCCCATATTTATATATATGTATATACATATATATATATTTATGTATGTATATATAAATAGTCTATAATGCGCACAACAAACAGAGCCGACATAAAAAATAAAGAAACAGACACAGAAACAAGCACACAGACAGAAAGACAACAATAAAAATCAACAAAAACTTCGTCATTTAAAACGCAATTAAAAGAACAACAACAACAACAAAAAATCACTTCATCAACTAAAAATGATATATTCTATTCGTTGTGCCACTTAGATTTCGCATTAAAAAATAAAGTTCAATTTTAAAAGATGTTTCAAAATTCCATTGCATACTTCGCTGCGCACAAAAGGAAAATTACCAGACACAAAAATATTTGAAAAATAAAAATTGACTATTATTTAAAACTAAATAAAAAAGAATTATATAAATAAAACATGTTTATACAAAAAAATAATATAGAAATCAATTTAATTGTAGACTCGAGCTAAGATACGCCTTAAAACTCGATCAAGATATAATTTTCAAAAATTTACTTAAATATTTCAACTGAAATTAATACAATTTTCAAAATGTTTCTATAATGCACCTGAAATACTAACTAAGCATGGTATTAGGCATAAGTAAAAATAAATTTACCTTCTGACAGCAATTTGTATACCCTTAGCCCATGAGCTAAATGGCGGCAGTATAAAGCGTGAAAGTTTGTATAAATTAGCTACATTTTTATTGCCAACCATAGCCAAGTGTCTGGCCGTTAACCTGCCTGTCCATCTGCTGTATGAATGATATATATATAAATATCATATGCCATATTTTGGTTACCTTTATCCATGCTTATGACCCCATAGATATTCAAGCCCTATAAATTTGATTAATATTCAACAATAAACAACTAAGTTATTCACTTAATTTATATTGGGCTTTACTAGAAGAACCAGGCCAACATTGGTGTTGCTGTGTGAGTGTGTTAATGTGTGTATTGGTGTGTGCGTGTGTGTATATAGATAGAAGTCGGAATGTTTAAAAGAACAGCGCGGCACGAGCTCAATGCCTAAAGCTTAATGCCCCTTAAAGTTAAAGTCAAATTCTGAGTAAAGCACAAGCCTTACACTTTCTTATATACATATAAATACATACATATATTTATACAGACACATATTTATGTAAGTAATACAAACAAGAAAAAAAACTCTTAGTAGACATCAGTTTATAGCTCGTGAGCTGGCAATGCAAATTGTTTATCTGTAATTTTTGCAGTTTTGTTTTTGCGTTTCGCCTGGTCCACAGTACAAATGTGATATCATGTCAAGTATATATAAATATATATACTATATATACATACATGAACTGCGACGTCATGTTGTTATCACAGAGCAAAAAAAAAACATGTTTCTCAAATATGCATAAAAAAAGCTCTAATCGAGCTGTCTGCCAACGTCGTATAGTAGCGAATACTTAAACACAATATTCAGCGGGAATTGTTGTTTATTGTAATAAATAAAATGTTCCGGGAATTATGGAAAATCAGAATTAATTTCTAATAAACACAATGAGACGCTACAAAACCTTCGACTTGTCGCTATGGAAACTCTTCCATAGATCTATTTTCCTTCACTTTCTGCGCTGGTCGTGTTGCAGTTAAACTGAAAAATACATTTTTCAGAGTTGAAATCGGAGTGAAATAAACACAAACTGTGAATATTATGAAAATTAACTATTAGAAAATATTCCAAGAACTGTTCTTCATATTTTGCAGTCCAAACAACAAGCGGTATGATGCGGTAGAGTCTGCCAAGATCTGGCAATGATGACGACTAACGTATAAATATTTATTGGACTAACAACTTTTGGATATGAATATGGAATTTGAATTTCCGGACTTTTGTAAGTATGCAAAAATTAAAATAAAAAAATGTTTATATATATAAGAAATTTAGAATTGTTTCAATGCAAGTTAAACATGAAGCTATAAATATATATACTATATATACATATGTAGTAAGCCTATATTTTTGAAAACTTAGTTTAAAAATAATTAAATAAAATTATTTTTATATTCAATATAGATTATAAGATAAGATATAAGATTTGAAAAACAATAAAATTGTAAAATAAATTTAAATATTTAAATACTTTAAGGACTTATCTCAGTCAGCAGATCTCTCTAATCTTACCTGACATAGGCGTGATTGAAGAAGAGGCCAATCGTTCAGTTCAACTATTTTCTTTGTTTTAAGATTATATAAAACCTTAGCTAAGCTATCAAGCCAACTGGCCGTAGTCATAAAAATTCCTTTAATCAAAAGCCCGCCAAACTTTCAAATGTTGTCATACATTAGTAAACATGAAAATTGTTATACACACTTGATATATACATGTTATACACTGTGCTATATGTGTATAACATTATTTATAACTCATTAGACTAGCTATGTTATAAGGACATTCGTTATACAGGGAAATTTGTTCAACAGAGTAAGCTAGGCCTCGACACTGCTACCCAACATATCTCAGAGCTTAACTGATATTATCGAAAAGGCAATCTGAAAAGCAAATAGTTTAGATATTCGTAGATGATGATAAAATGCCTAAATGATAATGGCCCATGCCAGGGTTATAAAAACAGCAGCGGCATAAATTGTCCTTCGACTGGTCTCCAAAATATGCGCCGTTTCGTCAATAACAAAATCTAAATGTGGCTACCGAAATAGATGGCAAATAAAAAATAAATTGAATGTAGCAGTCGGCAAATGCTTAACAGCATTTGAGTTAGGCATAGCTATAGACACATACACATACTATATATATAAATATATGTATATATCTATGTAGGTTTATATATTGCCAAATAATGTCGCCTGCTTTCCTTTGTTTGATCAATATTGCTGCGAGCAGGACGCGAATTCAAATCATTTTGCAGGCCAAATCAAATTTCAGTGCACAAAAATAACTCAACGCATTTGACGTTGAGGCGCGGCAAAAAAAATCAAATATAATATTTATAATAATAATAAAATAGTTTTAAAAAAACAGCTTTTGCTGTAATGTTTTGAATTGTGAATGCATATGTAAAAACATTTAAGAATCTACAAAAAAAAACACTTGTAAAAACAATATTTGATTTTAATTTCCAAATGGTTTTGTGCCCTTTTTTATATTTTATACATCTCTCTCTCACTCTCGCCCTCTCTGTGATTCTCCCTTTCTCTTTTTTATTATTTTTAATTGGGTTTCGTTTTCGCTTTCAATTACCTGACGAGCTTCTGTTTCTGTTCAAGTTGTTTATAATTTTGTTTTCTTTTGCTTTTTATATATATGAAAAAAAAGATTGAACATTTGGAAAAGCGCATTTTCACTGCTCAGCGAATTGTGAAGAGTGCATCAACCGCTAGTGCATTAGATAATTGTTGTTATATTTCTTGCTTCACTCTCTTTGTCGATTGGTCTATAAAACTTTAATAATTATTGTGGATGCTGCAGCGGCAGCTGTTAACTTGGCTATTAGTGCGATTTGTTTGGGCCTGGCCAAAAGGCGAGCAGGCAACGCGTTCCATTCAATACAAAAACAAATTAAAAAAAATATATATAGATATATACATAAATCAACTTGATAATGGATTATCCCAAAACATTAAATGGTAATTTGTATAATTTTATTTCACCTGGCTTTTGCACTCCTTTCTGTCTCTGCCTCACATCTTTATCGATCAAACACACTACGCTTATCAATCCACTTCTCTTGTCTTCTCTCTGTCTCTGTTTTTTTTTTTTGTGTTTTGTTTCGCTTTTCGCTTATAATTAGAATTCTGTTTTTATCGCTTTGTTGTGAACGCCTCCTAAAAAACAAAACCCCAAAAACAAAAAATAAAAACAATAAATTATCTATAAACTGTGTTAAATGAGCTTCACTAAGCGTGTGCACAAAATAATTATTAAACAAATATTTACTGGAAAAGAAATTGTTTGTTTGTGATGCCAACAACTTCTTCTGCTAACTAATTTATCTATTTGAGTTAGACGGAAATTTCAATTTACTTAAATTATTTGCTTAGAAAGTCATAAGGTTATCGCTGAAAGCAATTAAATCTTATGCTGACAATTCAATTCACAGATTTTCTATTGTCTAGCTAATTCGACTCTCAGCAGCTGCATCTTATACGCTCTTCTACACTCTCATGCACAGTAATACTGTTGCTTATACACACTTTTCAAGTCTTATACTTAGCATACTATACTATACATACTGCTTGCTCTCACACTTACTTTACAGCGCTGTCTCTTATACTTCTACTTATACTAATTTATATGCATACCTCCACTTCTACTTGGCATCATTATCATAATTATATACACATTTATACTTATACTCAGATTCACATTCATTTTCATTGTCATAAATATTTTTATATGCTTATACTTCTTCCTTCCTCTACTTATACTAATACGCTTGCTTATATTCCTACTTATGTTAATTATCACAGTAGTTGATTATAGTAGTTATAGTAGTGATTATAGTATTTATACATAGTCTTATTAGCACTGATACTTATACCAACTTTTTATACTCTTATATTATATTAATACTTAGTTTTATATATAATATACACATACAATACTTTGTCGTATACTCATACTTAAAGTAATACCGATAATTATGTGCATCTGATTATCATATTCATTAATATTAAAACTTTTGCTCATACTTATACTCTTACTGCTAGTCACGCAAATCTCTTAGCCATAACTCGTTGGTTACTTATACTAAAGTATTTTATTCTCCCATCTTAATTATACTCATACTTATACTCGTCTCATATTTATACATATTTATACTTATACTTTTAGCATATTTCATTTCTTGTTTATATTTATAGAAATATCTATACTATTTGGACTCTTAATTATACTCATAGTCATTCTTATACCATTGCGAGCATGTGTATACACCTAATTTACTTATACTCATACTCATACTTATACTAACATATTTATACTACTGCAAATATACATTAGCATAAGTATGCTAATATATTTATACTCGTGCTGAGCTGACTCATAAACATGCTTATATTCTAACACGTATTCCTACTTATACTCGTTATGATAGTGCCATGTATACACACCCACATATACTTCTACTTAGACTCCCACTTACACTCTTATATATAGCTTATAATATATAATCTTATACTTATACTCCTACGTCCGCTTATACTTAGACACATTTGTCTCGTCTTCTATATAATATTTGGCGCATTGCTGCTCTATTTTCTCTTGCAGCTCGCCCAGACTTTATGGATGGCATCGACAATGAGGCACTCGATTTGTTTATGCAAGCCGCTGGCGTCGGATCGCTCGATGATGCAGCACAGCACGGCAACAATGAGACGCTCAGCTTGGAGCAGACAGCCGGAATTGGTGGCATCTCCAAACTTGAATCGCCGCACACGCCGCCAATGAACGTGCTGGATGCACAGCTGGGCACGACGGGGCGGGTGAGTGCGATGGCCATGCCGCTGGCACATCTGCCCGAGAGTCCGCCCGATTCGGGCTCTGAGCCCGCCTACAGTCCGCTAGGAGATGTGCATGCGCTCAATGGGCGGGAGCTCATCTATTCAGGACTAACAAACATGCAACACCAACAACAACAACAGCAGCAGCAGCATCAACATCAACAGCTGTTGCACACAGATTTGCAGTTCGCAGCGCCACAGCAAGGACATCATTTTGTGGCGCCTGCGCAGGATGTGCGAGTAAAGCATGAGACTGGATTGATCATGAATGCCAACAGCCTGCTCTGCCAGCAGCAACAACAGCAACAGCAGCAGCAGCAGATGGGCGAGCAACAGTTGCTGTCAATGCAGCAGCAGCAACATCACGATTTACCGCCTGAGCAGCTGCTCTATCAGCATTACGATAATGGGCATGGTCTATATGGAGCTGGCAGCTATCAAAATCTGACGAACATGTCCACCTGCATGTTGACCTCGCCATTGGGCCTGGGCGATCGCGTTCAGGTGATTGGCACCAGTCAATTGTCGCTGAATCGCAGCTCCACGCCCTCGACGCCAGTGCATTCGCTGTCCCGCAAGCGCAAGATGTCCACCCAGTTGGATTGCCCGGACTTTGCGCCCAGTGTGCCCAAACATGAGACGGGTCTATTAATCAGTCCGTTGCGCAGCTCTCATCATTCCATTGCAGCTGCACCGAGCAGCAGTAGCAGCAGCAGCAGCAGCAGTCATCACAGCGAACACGATCCGAGCAAGACACCCGCGCACTCACATTGCTCCGCCTCCGTTTCTCCAGCCTTGTCCGGCATCAACTCCCAGACAGAGAATAGCCTGGATGGGCAGATCAGTAATGCAGCAGGTGGCAGTGGGTCAGGCAGCGAAGCTGGTGATCCAGCTTTGACGCAATGCATCCGATTCAGCCCCTTTCAGCCAGAGAATTGGCACAAACTGTGCGATCAGAGCCTGCAGGAGCTGTCCGTCATTTATTATCGTGTGGATGCGGACAAAGGATTCAACTTCAGCGTCTCGGATGACGCGTATGTGTGCCAGAAGAAGAATCACTTTCAGGTCACGTGCCATGCGCGCCTTCAAGGAGATGCCAAATTTGTGAAGACACCGTCCGGCTTGGAGAAAATCAAATCCTTTCACTTGCATTTCTACGGTGTCAAATTCGAGGCGCCCAATCAAACAATACGCGTGGAGCAGAGCCAATCGGATCGCTCCAAGAAGCCATTCTATCCCGTACCGTAAGTCTGCCAATCAGAAAACATTTTTTATTATATAGTATATATATATACATAAATATATGATATTTGCCTTCACCAGTATCGATCTCCAGAGCCATATTGTCAGCAAGATTACCGTGGGGCGTTTGCACTTCTCGGAGACAACCAACAATAATATGCGTAAGAAGGGACGCCCCAATCCGGAGCAACGTTTCTTTCAGCTGGTTGTCGGCCTGCATGTGCACACCACGTCCGGACACTTTCCGGTTGTTAGCCATGGCAGCGAGCGTATTATTGTGCGTGCCTCGAATCCAGGTCAGTTTGAGTCGGATGTGGATCTGTGCTGGCAACGTGGCATTACACAGGAGTCCATATTTCATGCGGGCCGTGTGGGCATCAATACGGATCGGCCAGACGAGAGTCTGGTCGTGCATGGCAATCTCAAGGTATCCGGCCATATTGTTCAGCCTAGCGATAGTCGCGCCAAACAGGAAATCGCCGAATTGGATACGTCGGTGCAGTTGCGCAATATGCAAAAGATTCGCATTGTTCGCTATCGCTATGAGCCGGAATTTGCGGTGCATTCGGGCTTGAGGCGCGAAAGTGACACTAGAGAAATTGTCGATACGGGCGTTATAGCGCAGGAGGTGCGTGAGGTTATACCGGATGCAGTCCAAGAGGCTGGCAGCGTTGTACTCCCCAATGGAAATGTTATTGAGAACTTTTTGCTGGTCAACAAGGTAAGACACTCAAAATAACCACCTTTAATTTTGAATAATCAGTTTTCGTGTATGGTCACACTAGCAAAAGGACTAATGGATACTAATTATTAAAGCTATTATTACAAAGTGGTAAAATAATTTTCATTAAATTAAGGATATTGGTAATGATTTTTCTTAAAATTTAACCATTTCAAATTGTCTATAATGGTAATAAGCCTAACTTGGGACACGAGCAACATTTTAAACTTTATATACGTGTCCATTAATCAGATATTATTTAGGGTCACATTTGTAGCAAGTTCAATAAAATAGAATATGTACACACTAAAATTTGTGGTCCATCATGGTCACACTTATTCTTATTTGATTGTTATCACAATTTTCAAACCACTATTTACAACAAAGGAACTTGGTTTTATTTAAAACACAAAAACAATGCTAAAAAATGTTCATATCTGTGATAAACAAAAAATCAAACACCAGCATAACACAACAAATATTTCAAAACTTGTATCTCTTCGCTGTAGGATCGTATACTAATGGAGAACATTGGGGCCGTTAAGGAGCTATGCAAGGTGACCGGATCGCTTGAGACGCGTATCGAGAATCTGGAGCGAGCCAACAACACTCACAATAATCATCAATTGCGTGCCAAGGATTTGTTAGAGCCACGTTGCATTTTACCACCACGCGTTCGCAAATCAAATAGTCGCAGCAATGAGGGCTACGAAATCTGCTCCAGCCGCCTAATGCAGGTCATCATCTTTCTGCTGATCATTGTGATGGCAGCCTGGTGAGAAATACATGACTTATAAGTCTAATATATGCTCTAATATTTATATAATTCTGAATTCAGCTTGGCTGCTGTTTCTACACTGTATTTTGTGGAGCACAATAAGCAACAGCAGCAGCAACATTTGGAAGGGTATCCCGGGTTCGGCGATGGTCACCTCTTTCGGCCCGATGGAACGACTCGGTTTAGTGACGAGGATCGATACAATTTCCAGCAAAGTTTGCAAACGCTGTTCAAGAACAAAACGCATGGCGCGTGGCCCAGCTTAATGTATGCAGCGAGCACTACGCGTCCCACTGGCAGAAGCAGCCAAGCTTTACGCTTAAGCGACGGCGATGTTGAGGAGGAGGAGGAGCTGACGGCTGTCATGAACAATCCACAGGTGAATTTACCGTTGCCCAAACTTCATGCACCACAGCCACGCATCACAACCACTGCACCACGCAACAACAACAACAAGACAATTGTTAGCAAAAACAAATCGAAATGGCCCGTCTCACAGGATGCACTGCGTCCGGGTGCTGCTCAAAAGCTGCTGCAAAGCGCACGCGTTGCAGCTGTCAGTCGAACTCTAGCCAGCAGCACAAACGAAACGGATGGTTCCTCCGAGAAGCCACAGGGCATAACACTCTCCCAGGACTTCGAGAATAATTCCATTGATGTGGACGCACAGCAGCAGCAACAGCAACGATTGCTGCAGCAGCAACAACAGCCGCAGCAACAGCAACAGCAGCCGCCTTTAAAGCCCTCCTCCAAGCTGGACGAGCGCATTATCGTTGTGAACACCGTTGCCAGCACAGCTGTAGATAATTTCTCGTCCTCCGATGCCGGCCAGGCTATAAGAAAGCTGAATGCAGGCGATGCCGCCATTTATAATGTATACAAAACCGTTTCGCCACCAACAGCCAACTTGGCTCTAACTACCAACAAGGTGAGCACAGAGCAGAGTCACGTCCAGAGCACGCTATCCCTTGCCTTAGATGTGCCGCCGCCAGCAGCTGTGCGCAACAGCAGCGGGAACAAGGAGAGTGCTGATGCACTCGATCTGCAAAATCTGAGCAATACAAATGAATCGGAAGCTGTGGATAATCCCATAACAGCACTCTTTGGCTTTGAGTACACGGATGCGGGTTTACGGGATTCCGCAGTGGGTCGACGGTCGGCTAACCAACGTAGTCTGGACTGGATTAGACACAAGAGCCTAAAGACGCCGCTGTTTGGCCAGCCAAAGGAATGCAGTGGCGAGGAGGCAAACAGCGCTAACTGTCAGGTGGGTACAGTAGTTTCCCCTCGTATTTCCGATATACCATTCTAATCATTGCGTGTGCCTTCAGTCCAACTGCTTTGAGTCACAGCAACCGGCTGCAGCTGCTGCGGATAATGTGGACGCGAATGTCAAGAAACAACATGTGGAGGAAGATCTACAATCCGCAGAGCAGGACCAGGAAGAGGAGGAGCCGGATATATTGATCATACAGCCAGTAGCTGGAAATGAGACCAACGCCTACCATGGCAAAAACTCGCACAGCACAGCTGCACGATCCAAGCAATTAGCTAGCGAAACAGGCGTTTCTGCTGGCGAGGATGCTATATACACTGTGCTAAATGCCGCACCTGCTGCAGCAGCCGAACATGTAGAGGCAGCACCACTGGCTACAGCCACGGCTGTGCCACATCCCTTAGATTGCTGGAGCATTACCAGCTGCGTGCTGGCGGGGCTAAACAATCACACAATTGATGTGGCTCAGTTTTGTCCCAGCTCCGGAAGCTCATTGAATATCACCTATACGGTGCCTGTGTCTAAGTTTTTACAAGCTGCCAGCTTAGAGCTGCATTTCAGGTTGGGTTAGGGACACAAATCTCTTAGCAGCTTGTATAATTTGTTATCCTTAACAGTTCCAGCAAGCCCATGCAGTGGTCTATTTGCAGCGATGATGAGCAGTCCAAGGCCAATGTAGGTGCACAGCTAAACGAGGATGAGGAGGCGCTACCAAGCAGCAGCAGCAGCAGCAACTGGGTAAAGGTACTCAAGCAGCTGGGTAATAATAAACTCATTCTAGCGCTTGATATGCCCAATCGTGGCTACTTTCTGCGCGAGTTTATGCTGCGCGCCAGTACAGACCTGGAACAAGTAAGCCAATTATATAGGATATAACAACAGAGTCTAATTACATTTGAATTATAGCAAAAACTATGCGATGACAACGCCCATGTGGCAAACCCTATACTGCAGTACAACTTTAGCATCGTAAGAAATTGTGATTAGTTAACAAACAATTTAATTTATGGCACGGATTGGATCAAAAATGAAAACGAAAAGAAAAACAACAAAAAATAAAGATTTAATTCCTGGCTCAGCGGCAACTGATCGCAGTTGAATGTGGGCAGCAATAACAAATTTGACAACAAAAAAACTACAAAAAAAAACATACAAAAATGCATTCAAAACTTTTATCGACATTTTAAATAAAAATATTTAGTAAAATGTAATTTCGACTGCTTTCTTTAACTACTTAAGGGCCTACTTAGAGCAAGTTGGTACTATGGGGCTACACGGCGAAGGGCTGATCTTTGCCATCCTCGTGGTATTTGATGTAGGTTTCGCCATGGGTAAAGTCCTTGGTGCCTTCCAGGCGACCACGCGCCGGTGCCTTATCGTAATCGAATGCCTTTTCTGATTTGCCAAACAGCTGATTTGCCATTTCGATGTCCTCACGGTATTTTCCGACAACGACTTTTTTACCGCTAATTGGATCGGTTATGTCACCCAGGGGATAAACCACTTTTTCCACCTTGTGGGTTATTAATCGTGTCAGGCGTTCGGGCAGCTCTCTTATTAATACAATATCGCCTGTCTTGCACACCTTTTGTGGATCGTGGGCAAAGAAGAATGTATCCTTTTTAAAGTACTGCAATTAGCAATATTTAAATAAAATTTCCACATGCCGCTTAACAAAAAGTCTGCAAACCATATTTAGATTTTTATCCAGCTCCATTCGACGAATACGTATTTTGGAAGCATTTTGTTTAATGCAGGGCATGCATTGGCCCAATAGTACTAATCCTCGTGCTGACATTTTGCTTAAATATTTAATAATAAAAACAACGTAAATTCACGTTTCTCAAAAAAACAAGTAAATTATGAAGTAAGTGTGACCAGCTCTAGATAAGTAAATTTAATTCACATAAAATACCAATAAAAAACTCACAATTGTGACTGTTTTAGTATTTTAACTTAATGCGCAGCAGGTGTGCACACACTTGATGTAACTGTTAATCAGCTGTTTGTGGCAGCTGTTGTGTACACACCTTGTCTCCGATAAGAAACAGTTTTTGTGTTGTGTGATCTGAAATTTAAATAATTTTAAATTTAATACATTATATACACCATTTTATAGTAATTATATAGCGCGCGTAAACCTAACTGCATGATAAGTACAATAGCTGTGCACAAGCAACGCACGCTTACGTCACCATGGTAAATAAACAAAGAAGCCATAGCAAATCAGAGTCGAGCTGTAAATTGGAAAAGAAATGATGCTTAAACGTTTACAAGGCAAAAAATGGCAGATCAACTAAAATATTTTTATAGCATTATAATCCAACAGCTTAAATCGCCCATCAAAAATGTCTACTTTGATCTAATCTTTAATATCCTTCATAGAGCTACGAACATGAAGACTATCCAGAGGATCCATTCCCAAAAGATTTTGGCTATGGCGCCTATGATCAAGATGGTCTGGATCTGGAGCCCAATGCATCTAGCAACAGTGAGACAAAACCTCGTATTTTGTTGATGGGTCTGCGGAGATCGGGCAAAAGTTCCATACAGAAAGTCGTCTTCCATAAGATGTCACCGAATGAAACGGTCTTCCTTGAATCAACGAGTAAAATTGTTAAAGACGATATCAATAATTCCAGTTTTGTACAATTTCAAATATGGGATTTTCCGGGGCAAATTGATTTCATAAAGCCGCCATTCGATTCAGACATGATATTTCGTGGCTGTGGGGCCCTCGTGTTTGTGATTGATGCCAAGGATGATTACATCGAAGCGTTAAGAAAATTCAAGGACACGGTTATCGAAGCGTACAAAGTGAATCCTCATATCAAATTTGAAGTTTTCATACATAAGGTAAATCAGAAAATCTCTTATCAGCATATTTTGTTCCTGCACGTGTTGATTTTCTCATAGGTTGATGGCATCAGCGATGACTCGAAAATGGAATCACAACGTGATATACACCAACGCTCATCAGATGACCTCAGCGAAGCAGGTCTGGATCAAATACATCTAAGTTTTCACTTAACCTCGATCTACGATCATTCAATATTCGAGGCATTCTCGAAGGTGGTGCAAAAGCTAATACCACAGCTGCCCACGCTAGAGAATCTATTGAACATATTCATACCAGTAAGTTAAATTTGTAAGCGCTTATCGAAATAATGATAATAATATTATCGTTGATGCCCTACAGAATTCTGGCATAGAGAAGGCATTTCTCTTTGATGTTGTATCGAAAATTTATATTGCTACTGATTCTTCCCCTGTGGATATGCAAGCCTACGAGCTATGCTGTGACATGATTGATATGGTCATTGATCTGTCTAGTATCTACAGGTAGAGTATAATGTTTAAAGTATAAAATATAATGCGCCTCATCACCTCTTCCACAGCTCCGAGGAAACGGCCTTTGACAGCGGCAGTTCTAGTCTCATTAAACTGAATAACAATACGATACTCTATATGCGTGAGGTCAACAAGTTTTTGGCTCTGGTCTGCATTTTACGCGAGGAGAACTTTAACCGGCAGGGCGTCATTGACTATAATTTTATATGCTTTCGCGATGCCATCAGTGAGGTATTTGAACTGCGGCTAAAACGACAGAAACAATTGCAAAATCCCGATCATGACGATGATGAATTGGCCGATGACCACGGTATTACAATGGGTGGTCGTTTGAATCATGATAATGATCCAGCTACGGTATCCAGAGCGCCATAAATTACACAAATCATAATTCCAGTGACCTTTAAGTTCTGTGTGCTTGGCTTTTTGCATATTTTCCCCCTTTTTCATTATACGTGATAGCGCACACATACACACAGATAACAAAATACTGATATCAACACTGATTTGTCTTAAACACTTATTTTTTATCCAATTTTTATGTTATTCTCCTCTTTTATATATCTTTGCTCTGTTCTATATTGTTAATTCATATGTGTAGCCGCTTTGCTGCTCTTTAAAACGCCAGAAATGCCCAGCGTTTAGAAAAAAACTATAACTAATATGTATATTCAATCGCGATCAGTCGTTCGACCTGTAAAGACGTGAATTCGAACAGCCTTCGCTTAAGCTCTACTGCTGCAGAGTTCTAAAAATAGAACTTTGCGGTGCATTCTTCAACGCAACAGCAACAAAAACCGCACACGCAGCGTTTTCTTATCGCTTGCTTCCGCGTAACTCAATTGCTTTAATTGCAATTTACGAAATTTCGTCGCTTGGCGCGAGTGCGCCTGCACTCAAAAGCACAATCCGCGATGACATCTAATGTCAATAACCTCGCTACAGCTGTAAAGGTAAATGCAGAAATGCAAGCCCAGCTTAACGTTGTGATGGCAAATAGGCAAGCCTCCATCATGCCAATAAACTCAAAAATAGATATCGCCTCCGTGCAAGGCATCACTAACAACAAAAACACGAAACGTAAACAGCCAAATTCACCAAAAACCATCAAGAAAAGGCTCATCTTCGACGAACCAAGCACCAGCAATGCAGCATTAATATCAGAAAATCGATTTTCACTGCTCGTAGAAGAAGATGAAGACTACAGCGAATCACCTGTAGCTCCAGAAGCCCCAGTATTGACCGACCAGCAAACTACTCCGAAACCTCGTCCGCCCCCCATATGGTGTCCAAACATCAAGTCTGTGGCCCTACTTCAACAGATAATAGATAAAGTAATTGATGCTAAATCATACGTAATTAAGCCAAAGAAGAATAACATAGGTGTATTAACCCAATGCAGTGAGGACTATCGCAGAGTTATAGACCACTTTACTAAGCTGGAATTGGAGTTCCACTGCTACCAGCTTAAGGAGGACAAACCATATAGAGTCGTGTTCAAAGGGCTTCACTCCAGCACTGATACAACACTAATTAAAAAGGAATTGGAAACCAAAGGCCACACAATTACAAATGTGCACAACCCACTGAGCCGTATGGACAAAACACCGCTAAATATATTTTTTGTTGACGTGGCTCAGGCCCCCAACAACAAAGAAATTTTGGACATTCGAGTTGTCTGCAGGCAACGCTGCACAGTGGAACTGCCAAGAAGATACAACGACCTGACACAATGCCATCGCTGTCAAGAATTTGGACACACACAACGCTACTGCCACAAAGCTCCCAGATGTGTGCGTTGCGCCGGGAAACACGCATCCAAAGACTGCACCCGCGAAAAGGACCAGGCACCAACTTGTGTGCACTGTGAGTTACAGCACCCAGCCAACTATAAGGGCTGCCAAGTATACAAGCGGTTGCGCAAATTGCAATCCCCAGCACAAAAAAGGAGTCCCACACAAACACCGTCTACGGGTCCGAGTACTGCTTCCGAAATTACAAGGCCCCGGAGCATTACCCAAGCCACGAGCTTTGCAACGCCTATTAGTGGTGTTTCTTACGCACAGGCCGCTAGAGGTGGACCGTCAAATAAGAATACCACAAGTGACACTTTGTTCACTGAAATGCTTCAGCAACAACAACGTCAGTTTGACGCAATTAATGCCGAGCTCAAAGCGATGCGAGAAGTACAATCCCAACAAGCAACCATGCTAAACAGTTTAATGGCCATCATAACCAAGCTTGCCTACAAATAATGGCTTTACGTGTGGGTATCTGGAACGCCAATGGCCTGAGAAACAAGACTCAGGAACTGGCTGCGTTTCTCTCACAAGAAAACATAGATATAATGTTAATAACAGAAACTCATGAGTGCCCCACTACACAAATTTTCGGATACGAACACTATCAGGCTCATGGTGAAGGAGCAAACTGCTTTGGTGGATCCTCAATCCTCATACGAGCAACAATACCGCATACACCTTTACTGCCAATTTGCAACGCAACAATGCAGGTCTCAGCCATCACCCTGCCTACGTCTATTGGAGCGATCGAAGTTGCGTCAATTTATCTTCCGCCAAACACTGGTCTGTGTGATCATCACATGGAACAGGTTCTAGGCCAAAGGTTGAATAAGACCCTCATCGGCGGCGACTGGAATGGATGGCACCCATTTTGGGGAAGCAATAGTGCGAATCGTCGCGGAGAAGTCATATTTGAGGCGATTCAAAACTTACAATTCAGCATATTGGCGACTGGAGCCCCCACCCGTTACCCAATTAATGGACACAGGCCCTCGGCAATCGACTTCGCTGTCTACAAAGGCATCTGTGACCGGCAATTGACCATTGAAGAATCCTTGGACCTATCCTCTGACCACCTGCCACTAATAGTCACAATCCACGCGCAGCCACAGCCCTTGCCCATTAGGAAACAACTACTGCCAGCAGGATCAGATTTAGGAGTCTTTAGGCGCGAGCTCCATTACTCTTTGCACATAGAAATGGAACTTAACACTCCTGAAGACGTGGACTACGCAGCAAACAAACTGCAGGAAGAAATAGTCAAAGCTGCGCACCAAGCCGCCCCACCATCTTGCCAAACAAGACAACAGTCTCCGTACAACATCCCCCTCACCTTGGAGGCCCAACACCTACTAATACACAAAAGATGGGCCAGGAGACGCTGGTTAAGATTACGCACGCCTGATGCCAAATCCATGTACAACGAAGCCACGAGGCATCTTAAAGCTGCTCTCGCCCTGCTTCAAAAGAGGTGTATCAGCGATGCGCTGGTACGAGCTGAATCGCCCACTGACGCAGAGTTTCAATTATGGAAATTTACAAGAAAGCTCAAACGGCAGCCAATACGACGTCATCCCATTCGGAGCATTTCTGGTTCCTGGCACATTGGAGACGAAGCTCAAGCTGAGGCTTTTGCAAACCACCTTCAAGACCAATTCACGCCGGTGATTACCGCAGAGGCCTCAGAAATCGAAGCAACAGAAGACATCGTTCTCTCGCCCCTCCCAGCTGAAGACCAGATAACTGGATGTACAAAAGAAGAGGTTCTTGAACACATCAGAAGAGTGAAGGCAAAAAAATCCCCTGGATATGATCTAATAAACGGCAGAGTCCTTAGAGCACTGCCTGACTCCACCATAGACTACATAACTATGGTGTACAACGCCATGCTCCGCATCCGGCACTTTCCAGCCTGCTGGAAGCGCGCCGTGATTGTGATGATTCCTAAGCCTGGCAAACCCGTGGGAGAAATTGAGTCGTACAGACCAATTAGCCTGTTGCCAGTACTCTCCAAAATATTCGAAAGAATATTTCTGGAACGAGTACTGACACATCTGGGACGCCAGGAGGCCATTCCAAACCATCAGTTTGGCTTCAGGAGACAGCATGGAACACCGGAACAGGTTCACAGAGTTGTGCACCATATCCTTGGAGCCTTTGAAGAAAAGATGTACTGCTCTGCCGTCTTTTTAGACATCAAACAGGCGTTTGATCGAGTTTGGCACCTGGGACTGCTGCAGAAAGTGAGGACCACCCTTCCAGCCCCATTTTTCGCGTTGCTATCCTCATACCTTATTGGAAGAACCTTCCAAGTGTCAAGGGGGCAAACAGTATCCTTGACTAGACCAATTATGGCTGGAGTACCACAGGGTAGTGTTCTAGGCCCAACACTTTATACTTTATTCACAGGAGATATGCCAACTCCCGAGCCAAATATAGGAAGTACAGATGCAGTACTCATAGCGACCTATGCAGATGACACCGCCATCTTATCACGTCACGTATCTGCGCAAGAAGCTTCAGACTCACTACAAAAATATCTGGACTCTTTCGGACGCTGGGCAAAACGGTGGTGTATCACCATTAATGCACAAAAGTCTGTACATACTACCTTCGCCACTAGAAGAGGAGATTGCCCAAGCGTTGCATTGGGGCCCACTATTCCCAAAGCCTCAAAAGTAAAGTACCTTGGTATCACTCTTGACAGAAGGCTGACTTTTAAAGCGCACATAAGTCAAGTAACCTCAAAATGCAAAAGCAAGCTAAAAACCCTCGACTGGATGCTGAGAGCTTCAAGCAAGTTGTCTTACAGCAGCAAGGCCGCCATCTACAAGGCAATAGTTGTCCCAACCTTCGTATATGGTATCTCTCTATGGGGCTCCTCGGCGAAGACTACAAGGAACAAAATTCAGACCCTGCAGAATAAAGCACTACGCAGATGGACTGGAGCCAGCTGGTTTGTAAGAAACTCAGTCTTACATAGGGATTTAGCAATTCCCACAGTTGCTGAACTCATTGGGCGACACAGTTCAAGATACGCGGACAGACTTGCAGCGCATCCTAACCATCTCGCAAGCAACCTGGCTATAAACAACAATAGGCGAAGACTGAAGAGATTGCATCCTCTAGACAATATTAGAACTAATTAAGATAGTAGCTACAAGTGCAGAATAATTGGCATATCTGCCCTCCCATTAGTTAAGGTTTAGAGCTAAATGCGCTATAGAGTCTAAGACAATAAGCTGCAACAAAATAAAGAAATAAAAACGAAAAAAAAAAAAAAATATGTATATTTTTAAATAAAAATTATATTAAATAAATGTTTGATATCATTTTTATTTCAATAAAATATTAAATTGGCGGTAATTTTTCAAATACAACATCGATATAGGAACCGATCGCAACTATTCGTACGATAGTTTTTATCACTTTCAAACACTTGTTTACAGATAGCAAACATCTATCGAAAATTTCCATTATTCCAACATAAACAAATTGTTATATTACATAATTAAAGTTTATTAACTAAAGCTGGAAAAAATACCAAATTATATGTATATATATTAAACATCTAGCCACTAATATCGATATAGTTCAGATAGAAATCAGAATTATAAATCGATAACTGTTATCGTTGCATCGATGTTTTCTAATATCACTGACATCTCTAGAACAAATACAACAGACTAGTCGACGGCGACACTCTTTGCATGTGTGAGTGTGCGAGCTGGTCATACAGTTGTGAAAAATGAGCTGCTAAGAGCAGTAGAATTAATAGTTAATGCGCCAGTAGTAGCCGAAATTGTTAATTTGTCTTCTACACATAAATCGTGCTAATTTAATTAAAAGTTGTTTTAGTGCATGTATGTGTTGGACGGACGATCAACGGGGTGGTGTAGTAAAAGATATAAAAACCAGTTAAAAACGGGTGAAAGAAAGAAATTTTATATGTGTGTGCGCAAGTGTGAGTGCCTGTGCCTATATGTGTGAAGAAAAGCAATAACAACAACACCAACAACAACCTGGTCTCGTATGTCCGCTTTCCTTGCTCATTACGGTGCTTTTCTGTGCCCAAAGTGCAGGCAAGTGCAGCCTGGAGTAATCACAAGCAGAATCGACGACAGGTGCGTACAAAAGGGTTTTCTACTTTCTGTCTACTCTGTTTGCTATGTATTGATTGTTCGAATGCTCGCAGATACAGCATCCCATCACAATAGATATTAATTCATTCAACCAAAAATTTTTTATGTATAAATAAAGTGAAAGGTGGTGGCACATCTTCAGCCTTTTGTCTGTCCCCTCCCATACAAATAACAAACAAACAACATGTAATTGTAAACTACTAATATTATACTAAAATATATATATATGTATATATAGATGCTAAAGCTCTATTGTTGATTAATTCAGTGAAAAGAAAAATGAGAGTGAAGAACCACTGCCAAAGCGTAGAGATGTGCGTGTGTGCGAAAGAGATACAAGTAAGCCACTTTCATGATAACAGATATAACAAATTGGCAATCGATAAATAACAAATTGTTGCAGTTGGTCTCGATTCACATGCAGCTGTGCAGCTGGGCGGAACCAGTGTATACATAATGCACTAAAGTAGATAAATAATTAACCGCAAATGTTCTCGTCTATTGTCAACCACACACTCACAAACACACTCACGCAGACTACAAAGCTTATGTCATAAAGGAAAATATATGCATTAATATTTGGATATATTTAAGATAATGTGCAAATAACGATTTTCCGTAACCAACCCCCAAATAACCAAAAGCACCATAGCAACATTGACAGTTATGTTTATGACCTCAGACATGTATTTCTTTTTTGTCTTTCCTTTTCGGCCATTTCCTACCTCAAATGATTTGAGTCATGCAATCTCAGACATTTGAGGTTATGTCCGATTTTAGCCGGGTAGTTTTCTTTTCAAGGGTTGCACTTATTGATTTTATTATTGAAGCAAAATTGTACAACCGAATATTGTTTAATAACAGCTTACACAAACATTAAAAATAATTTCGTTCGGCTAGAGGAGTTGGTATGGCCTGACCAAAAAGCGTTAAGTGTGTTAACGTTTTTTAATTTGTGTTGCCAACACGTGCCCCTTACAATTTTCGTTTTCTTTGCTCCAACAAATTCTCAACTTTGAGAGGGCGTGCCCCAAAGGCAATGAACACTCGACGCAGGTGGCACAAAGAAATCTCCAAAAAAAAAAGATACAAAAAAACCCATTTGTAGGCAAATTAAATTTCCAACAAACCGTGAAGTTGGTTAGTGGGTTTTGCTGTTTTGGCCAGAAGATATGATTTTTAGATGCATTCATTTTTGTTTTTCTTTTACGTCGCTTCGCCATTTAAAACTCTTTCTATCTCGCTCTCTTTCTCTCTCTCTCTATCTGCTGTTATCTGCCAGACGATTATTTGCCGTTAGTTGTAGTTGGCAGCAGGCGCTTTGTAAATTATTTTTTATCGATTGCTTTCACGCTTCCGCACTGAACAATTCAATCAGACCAACGGACAGACGGAACAATTGACTTTTTGCTACACTTTTTCTCTCATTCTCGTGTCTATTAAGTTCTTTCTCTTCTTTTATTTTATTTTTTTTTGCCAGCCATCATTCATTTACTGGCCATACTTTTTGTTGTTGCTGTTCTTGTTGGCTGCGCTGCTCGTTTGTTCCAAGCGGAAGCGACGTCATTTATGTAAATTGTTTGCGTGACATTGCTATAGAGAGTCCATATTATGAACCGGTATACGCACGCCCCTAGGCATTAAATGCAAACAATTGTTACCACCAGAACGAAAGCCAATTCAGCCTATCTCCCTCACCCTCGAACGCCATACTCTCTTTCTCTTTAATGGCGGCTGCGCTTTGTCAGCCATAAGCAGTCAATTTGCCATAAAACAGAAAAACAACAGTACAACTTAAATTTGCATATGGCACGCTGATAACTTAATGAACATCAAGAGCAATGAGATCTAATAGTTAAGAGTATCTTGAGTTATGTTAAATTTTTTAGTAAGAAATTAACAGCTGAGCAGCAAAAGGCAAAAATGTTCCTTGTTCTTTTGTAGATTATAATTGTATGATCTGTTAAGCTGCTGTAATGCTGAAGATTTTCTGCAAATGTTATTTCCTTTTATGACAGCTTTTAGCATTCATACAGCAGAGAAAATTTCCTCAATATTGAAATCGAGAGTTGTATGCTTTTTACAGTTAATGATCCCTTAATATTTAAGTCTCGTAAGGTTGACAATTCATAATTTATTCTTAAGCAGAAACATAAATAGTTGCTAAACAAACATTTTATTTAAACAATATTATTTTTATTATACAATATTATTTTATTAAACAATTTTTTTCTTATACAATATGACATTATTCAAAATCATTTATTTAACAAAAAGAAAATTAATTATAATATAATACTAAACAAAGGCATTTATTATTATTAACAAAAGAAAACTTAAATATATTAACTAACTAGACTACATTACACTGCACTGCACTGCACTTCACTAAACTGAAACTGACCCGGTCCAGGTCAGGTACGTGACTGATTAGACGCAGCAGCCGACGCGCCTTTTATAGCTGAAGAAAGGTCACTCAACATAGGAGCAGAGAGATTTAGAGAATTTTTTTTGAGCAGGTTTTTGCACTCAATTAGCAAGCATTGAGTGCATTGAGTGCATTGAGGAGTTAGATTATTTAATGTCTTAAAATGGCTGAATTGACTAAGAATCTATATATATATTATGTAGTACAGACACACATACATACATACATACCTATAATGTCGGTTACATATATTAGCACAAAAACAACATGCCCTTTAGATCAATTAACAATTTGTCAGATGTTGTCTATGCTGTCTATATATATTTTATGATCATCCACACAAATATATATTATAAATAAATATAATTATTGTTTACCCTTAGCTTTTGGCGTGTGATTCAGTTTTTTGACTAGACGGCCAAAACTGTGTGCCATATACGTGTGTCTTTATGTATTTTCTTGATATTATTTTGGTGCGTTGCTCCCCGAGCACATTTATTATTATTTATATATATTGTATAAATATGTTTTTTTTTTTCATATTTGTTTTCAGTTCATTTTATATCACGTTTTATTTCATTTTATTTTTTGTATGGCATTATTCATATTCGCTGACAGCAGAGTTGAGCAGAAACAAAAAAGACGGCAACAACGTGACTATAAGAGAAACGCATACTTAATTTGTAGTTTATCGTAGGCAAAGTGCATTGAACCGATATTTCAGTGCAGCTAAAGCACCCTGTATAGGCAGAGCTATAAAGGCTCATAATGTGGAGCACAAAAAGATGAATATATACACACAACTATATATATATAGTCATTTGTGTATGTGTTCGACTTGGGGGCAAGTTTTTGAAAACATTTAACCGTTTCACCTCGCTGAACTTTGCGCACGGAGCAGGTAATTTAAGCAAACAACAACAACACTTCAACAAGCTGCAAACCAATTTGAATCTATGGCGCGCCAGATGAAAGCATATTACTTTTTTTTCGTTGAGTTTGTTAAAGGGCAAAAAAAAACGAAACAAAATAAAACAGTTTTATTAGTTGCCGACACAGAAAAAAATGTGTGTTCCCACATTAACTGAGTTTCATAGTTCATTTTTATATATTCAAATTGCATTTAAATTATTTACTTGACTTTATGATCTTGAAAAAACTTTGGCAATATGAAAGATAATTAAATTTATTTAAAAAAAGTTTATAATTATTTAAAGATATTATGGAATTGGAAACACCGTCAGTCAACATTAAAAGACCTAAATATTTGGGGATCATTAACTGTAAAAAGCTTTAAAGTACCGATTTCAATATCAAGGAAGAGAATATTTCCTGCCACACTGTTAATGTTAGAAATGTTCTCGTTAAAAATATAATATACAAATAATTTTGTATTTTCACACTTGTAATATGTTATATGTATGTGTATCATATAGTAAATATATACTAAATATATTTGTATTGGAATTACTTTCTATTCTGTTCACATATACCTATCTACAACAGCTTGTAATTTCTTCTCTCTTTCTCTCTCTCTGTTACAAAACAACTATAACACCTATCACACTATTTTTGACACTCATGCAGGGTATTTAAATGGCGCACAGCTTCAACACTTCTCTTTCCTACCATGTTTCATACAGTTTATATATATTTACCTTCAAAGCTTATATGTATAAACGTTTGAGTAGCTACCCAACAATGCAGAGATCAATTTTCTGCTTGCCTGCAAGCAACTTAAATGATAAATCACTGTTAAATTAAATTTCACCGTTAACGGTTCCACAAATTCGTACCAAATATTGACCTAGTCAACGAAATCTGAATCACCTTAACGATGACATACTGTTTTTTTCATTGCTTTCAAAGTTCATTCGATCATTCAGAGCATTGAAAAGTTTGCAATAAAGCTTTTGCATGCACAAAGCTCAGCTGCAGAGCTTTTAAAGAGCGCAAGCTAAGAGCAGCTCGTCAAAGTATTTCTCTTTATTTAATTTCTGTTCGTCTGTTTGTTTTTTATTGTCGACATTGGCGGGGTTTTTGCTGCAGTAAAACAAAAACACATTTGTAAAGAAATACTTAACCTTATGCCCTGAAGGTTTTCAATTGTAAAATAAGAAAGTTGAGCCTGGTTCAAATGCATATTATATAGGTTATGCATATATATATATATATATATATATATATATATATATAGTGTGTGTGTGTGCATACTATAAAGAATAACCTTTGTTAAGTGCTTAACAATTAAACCAAGCTAACAACAACAGCAACAACGACAATAAAATGCAATTATATGCAATCAGTTAACAGCTGCTGCTGCTGCGCTGCTTGTTGTAAAATGTCATTTGCCACGCCTATTTCAGCAGCAATTAATGCGCGTGTAAACAAATTCTTAATATTATTTAGTAAGAACAACAAAATAATATAAACAAAGACAATTTGCTTACGTGAAGTGTACTTTTTGTCGTCATCAAAACAGTTCTATGTTTTTTTATTTATTTTTTTTATTACTATTCGCTTTGAAATGTTTACATTATTTTAATACATATATATAAAATATATATGGCTTTAATTATGCAATAACTAAGCGCATTATAATAATTACAGTGAAAGCCCACTAGAGCGCACAGCTGAGCTGTTAATTGTTTATTGCGCTTGTTTAGAACATTTCTATAACGTTTATATTATATAATATTAAAAAATACACTTGTTTATTAATTAAATAAATTAATTAATTAATTTAAAATTTAAGATTTTAATATTATTGTCGTATATTATTTTTGTTAAACATATTTTATATTTTATAATTGATATGAATATATATAGCAAAAAACATTGGGCCAGTATAATTAAAACGTATTAAAATATATTAATTTTAATACAAATTTCTTTGCCCTTTTTCAACTTTCAAAAAGCTAAACAATTTATAAATTAATTTAAAAAAAATTCTTTTCAAACTTCTTTTGGTTTGAAGTCTGTATAAACTACAAATACATACAACTATATTATTGTGTTAGCCTTTAGATATGTATAAAACAAATGCATAAAACATTGAAGCAGTATACAGTATAAGACTTCAGGTATATAATGTCACATACATATGCTCAAAACACATTATCCGCCTATAGAACAAGCACTTAAAGGTCTTAGCTCGTAGCACACACTCCCAAAACATTAACCTATATATGAATATAGCACAAGTTTAAATATATGTCACTTTGACGCTATAGAATACCGTAGTTCTACAACTTTGTATGGTTATTGCGTATAAGACTTACCCCTTTGCCGGCGCATAGAAGTGTATAAATACCTTACGAATTCCAGATTAATGCTGATTGATAACAAATATTCACTTTGTACGTAACTTAATATTCTGTTAGATTAAGTAACCTTGAAGCGTTCTTTTTCTTGCTGCTCAGCCCCCCACTTGGAGTCTTTTTTTCTTTTGACGAAATTAGAGAATTAAAGGCAACCGCACTATTTGGTTTTATACTATATGAACTATATATACATATATATATGTAGACTATGCGATAAGACAAACAACATGCGAGCCAACTAAATTTCTCTATAGAGCATTCATTTCACATATATCTATGTATATATATATATTTATAGTTAATTTGTATAGTTTGTTATTTTTGTTTTGTTTTTGAAGCTCTTGAGAAATAAACAAAGTAAAACATTTGTACGAGTGCAAATTAATTAAGCGAAACAAAAACAAAACGAAAGCTGAATGAAAAAGTGTGACTATATATATATATATATATATATATATATATTATAGCGAGAGAGTATTACGTATTATATACCCTATGACATTTTAGACGACGTCAAGAGCTTTTCAAACTGTTGATAATTAAAATGCAAAACCTTTTTAAATACAATTTAATCAAGTTTTTATTTAATGTCAAATATACGTATTTTTCGTCTGACAGTTTTTTTGTTTTATAATATATAATATAGTACTATATTCATGAGTCAGAATACTTAATAATGCTGCAAAATATTGGCATAGGCACACAAATGTAAATTGTCTGTTTTTTAAATATTTTATGAATGGGATAGGCATTACATAATTTCTTAACAACAAATGTAAACAGATATATAAAGATATATAATAAACTTGAGCTATATCTAATAGTTATTTAATTAAAATATATAATGTCGGATTTGAACTTTAATAACTTATTTTCCGTATTTATTCAAAGCCCTGGCCTTGATTTTTAAGTTGTTTCACGATTAAACATAAAACTTTCGGGGTTCAAATGGGTTCAAAATCAGAATACACTAAACTTTTTTAAATTCTCTATTTTTTGTGGCTTGGTGAGATTTGTATTTTTATTTAAATTTATATATTTTAAATATTTTTTGATAAATCATTAATAGTTTTTATACAATTATAATTATTTAAATAAATAATTATATATTTATAATAATTATTTAAATTAATAATAATTTTTGTTAAATACTTTGAATTATTTTTGCCAATGTTGTTTGCTTAAATTAGAATTAATTGCATTTTTATCTCGAAAACTAAGCAAATAACTTTCCCAATAGAATGCCTATTTGTAACATGAGTATTATGTACTCTATTACTGCACCTTATCTCTAGGGTATTGTGCAGTTGAAAAATTAGTCATTGCACAATGCAAATGCGAATGCACATATATCATTATCTAGTTGTTGTTGTTATTGTTGTTGTTCTCAGTGTACTTAACTGAAGCCCACGCGCGGTTCAAGTTGTTTACGTTCTGAGTTGTTGACGCCAGCTAAAGATACAAATACATCGACATAGATACAGATACAAAAACAGCAATAGCTACAGCTACAGATACATTTCAAGTAGAGCGACAGCTTCTTCTATGCCCACATTTATGCGAGTCGGGCCCACAAATTACAGCCAATCGGCGCCGCGTAAACATGCAACAACAAATGAATGATGAATACATATACATATGTTTATATATATATACTAGATATATACTTGTAGATATCTTTGTATCTCATAGAACCTGCCGCGTTGCCTATGCGGAAATGTTGTTGGCCCTTGTTGTTGCTGGTGTTGTTTCGCATTGTTGTTTGTTATTGTTTACCCGCCAATTGCAGCGCCAATTCGATATTAGAAATAAGCTCTGTTACACGTGTCGGCAGTCGTAGATCTCATGCGAATGGTTTTTTAGAAAGATTTTTTTCTAATATGAAAGTTAACTAAAAGTTTTTGATTGCCAATTACTTTTGCTCTGCATAAATCAATGATTAATTATAGAAAATAATAATATATAATATTATTTTACACGCTATTCACATCACTTAAAGTTACATGTAGATAGAAAGTTTGATTTATTTTTAAATATGATAATGTATATTTTTTTATAGATCTATTGATTAATAAACATGTATTAAATTTTACTTTAATAAAACTGGAACTTAAAAATACAAGTAAAACTGTTTTTTTTATTTATATACTGGAGTTCAGAGTTCAACTTTTTTATGATGTCCCCCAAAAAAACCTGTGATACAATTACCAAACAGAAATCATGATAAGAGAAGACCCCGCTATAAATTATAAATAGTTAAACAAAATAGCACCAACCGCCTTATCTTTAGATATGTTTTAAAGCACTCATATATACATATATATCAGATTAGTAAAATATATATATTTATAAATATACATTAAGTAATATATATATTAAATGTTTAGCAAATAATTATGTATTTTAAATGCTGTTAAATAATTTCGATAAGATTTAATTTCATTTAGTTTAGACACTGAAAATAAATGGTAAAAAAATGAAATTTAGAGTTCTTTCAACCGAAATTATGTTTATTCACGCCAATTGTCAGTTTCTATCCAAATGGAACCCTAATGCGTAGTATTTTTTGTTAGTTTTGTTGGCGTTAGTGTTTGTTTGTTAGTGTTAGTGTTGAAGGTACGAATAGCGCTATACACGCGCTCTATGCTTAACAAATTTGACCTTGATATGATATTTTTTCATTCGCCGGGTTATCTGTTATGCTCAGCTAGAAATAGCCGGTTGTGAAAAACACATACAGCTACAAGTATATGTGCCCCTCCATATAGATACATGTATATGCGGGGTATATATATATATATATATATATATATTGGTATAGCTATATTCATGTTTATATGTATTTCGCGCATGCTCGATTTAAGGGGCTCGTCTTGAGTTGCCTCTCGAGTTGTCTTTAAGTTTGCTCTCCACAAATATTTCATTTGACGCTTTAAATTATTTAAAATATACATATATATATATATATATATATATATATATATATATATATATATATATATATATATATATATATATATATATATATATATATACATATATATAAAACATGATATAATTTACTTTTGACAGCTCTCTAATTTATTTAAACAAAAAGTTTGGGAGTTTATCAAACATTTTTTTATTGAAATTCCTATACAAATATTATTGTATATTTAATTACTTGTTTCTTTGCGTATATCCTATGAAACCGGATGTTTCCAAATGCAAATTCTGCTAAGTTATGCTCGCCATAAAACTACAATATAAAAACATGATCAAGGTTAAAGCAAAGTTGAAAGCGAATGCGAAATCAGAAAAAAAGCACGAGAATATAACAAACTAGAAAGCTTAACATATAGACAAACTGAACTATTAAGATATATATAAAAGACTATAATGAAAAAATCTAGTCTAGAAACTGTCAACAAGCAATAATATAAAATATATAAGTAAATATATACATTCGTATAATATAAAAAAGAGGAAAACTTAACAAGAAATTGTCAACAATGAAAATATATGTATTAAAATGGGGAAATTATAAAGTCTAGACTAAAAAAAAGAACTGTAGTATATATACTATCCAAACTGCACGAAGTATTAAAATTCGATGATTAAATTCAATTATTTCAAGTTTATTTCCTTGTTTATTAACTAACGTTTAGTATCGCTTATAAATGAATACCTAAAATCTATAGATCTCTCAGTTGTTGGCTACAATTTCTGAGGAGATGATGTTTCTCTTGTATAGTTGTTGGTACTTCAAAGAAGTTGCTGATTTAATTGTAGACTCTATAAGATTTCTAAAAAAAATGGAGTAGAATCATAGTGGTACATCAAAATAATAATATTTTGAATATAGTATTTATAAATATAAATGTTTTTTTATAAGAAAATTCATATTTTCAACAGTCTCGCATATTTCTTATCAGCTGGTAACGCCAGAGCTCTGTTGCACATCTACTTAAATTGTGATGGGTAAATCGTACCAAAAGCCCTGTCATATCTAATACTCATTTGCACTTTGTTTAATCTTTCATGTGCTGTTAGGTTTTGATATTTGATTTCGATTTTAAAATTTGTTTTGCTTTAGTTTTTCCAAAATTTCTTCGTGCAATTGCCACACGTTAAGCAAGTGTAATAGAAATATCGAAAAGCAGCGAGTGTACACAGTAACGTAAGAATCATACGTGCGATAGCACGAGCTCAATTCGAAAGATTAGGCAGACGATAAGCAAAACAAAGCAAAAAAAAAACACATTTCTCTAAGATGGACTTTTTTTATTTAAAGCTGGTTTTATTTCTGTTGCACGCAGCTGGTCACATCGACCAATTGAAGTTGCATCTCTAGCCAAAGAGCAGAGGGTGGAATGAGGCGAATTGAAGTTAATTCGCCCAGCTAAGCATACGTTATCTTCACCACGGCTCTCGTTCTCTCTCTCTCTCTCTCTCTATGTCTCTCTGTTTTTGCTGTCACTGCTCTCTTTGAGTGCACTTATCACGCGCTTGTCACACAAAATCTTATCAAATAAAAATAGTCAGCAGCAAAATTTTTGCCAGTTTTACAGAAAAAGAAAATTTCTTTATATTTCTTTCAATTTCATCGTGTTTATTTTTGCTGCGCGACGTGCTATCTTTGTTAATATTCATATTTTAATTGAATTTGTAGTGTTCAATTCAACAAAATCTGGGTAAGAAGAACCAGTTTAATTTAACAAGCACCTGAAAGAGCTATTTTTGTGGATCGTGTTTAACCTCACTAGCATTTTTTAGTTTTTTATATTTATAACATTATTAATGCATTTAAAATTTTGCACAATTTTAAAAATATGTATATACATATATATGTGTGTTAATCAGCCAATCGGTATAGCCCATTGTTAGTACTATTTCCATTAAAAATAACTTCTCTAATTTGATCCGCAGAACTTATGTTCGCACAGTAAAAACTTTGAACGTTGACTCATTTTCTTTTTACTCGATACTACGTCCATAAATTGTTGTGCTTAGATTAGATAAGTTTCTATACATGTTATGGTGTACGGGCTTTATACACATGTACATACAAACACACATACACATACATATATGGACACGGAACTAATAATCAAATAAAGCTAACCTTTATACTATCTATAATATCGAACAATTTAAAAAACAACACTGCCACAATTTCTTCTACGTACACAGATAAATATATATATATATATATATATAAATAGATTTATATATATATGTATATATATATATAAAGCGAACGATATCCTATCATAACATATATAGAGGAAAAGAGGATAATTATATATATTGTTACAAAGATGCCGCTCTTTGCCCGTAAATCGTCGAAAAGCTCCTCCGATCACAGCGATATCAGCCAGGATAGCAAAGGACGTAACAAATCCTACGATTCCAATACACAGAACAACAATAACAATCAACAGAATAATAACAATGATGTGGACAAGAAGCCGCCATTGATCTTCCATTGTCAATTGGCACATGGCAGTCCGACGGGCTTGATCACTGGGTTCGCTAGCGTCCGGGAGCTGTATAAAAAGATAGCCGAATGCTTTGATATATCCGAAGATGATATTTTATTCTGCACCCTGAATTCGCATAAGGTGGACATGACACGTCTGCTGGGCGGACAGATTGGTCTAGATGATTTTATATTTGCCCATCGCAAGGGCCGGGCCAAAGAGATTGAAATAATCAAGACGCAGGATGCTTTGGGTCTAACCATAACAGACAACGGTGCGGGCTATGCGTTCATCAAGCGCATCAAAGACGATTCCATTATCGATCGCATCGAGCACATTTCGGTGGGAGATCACATCGAGAAGCTGAACGGAGTGAATATGGTGGGCAAACGGCATTATGAGGTGGCACGCATGCTGAAGGACATTGGGACGGGCGAGACGTTTACGTTGCGCCTGGTCGAGCCGGTGCGCAGCGGTTTCCAGGGGATCGGGCCGCGTAGCCAATCGCGTGCATCCGGCTCGGCGCCTGGACTCAATGCCGGACGCAATTATGGCTCCGGCAAGGAAACGCTACGCTTCAAGGCCAACGGCAATGCACAGATTGAACCGAAATTCGATGAGGCCACCAAAGCGGGCGTCGAAGCCATCAATGGATTGCTGGAGTCCTTTATGGGCATCAACGATACAGAGCTGGCTTCGCAGATCTGGGAGCTGGGTGACAACAAATCGAATTCGATGGACTTTGCGGAGGCTATCGATAGTTCCGATTTGGAATCTTTTGGTTTTACCGATGATTTCATTATCGAACTTTGGGGTGCTATAACAGATGCGCGTCGTATAAGCAAATAGAAACTAAGCGGATCCTAAGTGATCATTCATAATTACAACAACAACAACAACAACAACAACAACAACAACATTTGCATTTTTGTTACAAATAATAAAACTAAATCAAAATCTAAAAAGAAAAATCTATAAGCAACTAGAAAGAAAAATCATTTTTCATCAGCTCTTTTTATTATTTCTCTTAATTGTTAGATCTTAGCATAAACATATCGATAAAAACATATATATATTTACTTATATATATGTATTACATACACTTGTATTTATTTGTATGCCCTGCATTTGCCAATTATTTTGTATTTGTTATAATTATCTATTATAAATATATATATTTATATGCATACAAATTGACAAAAAACGTAGCAAGTAACAAGAGAAAGAAGAAGAAAGCAAAAATATATTTTACATTTTTATATATTATATTATTTTGGTACAATTTGTTCAATGTACATAACTATGCATTTGTCTTTAGTTATTATTTATATCTATAAACAAATTTATAAAATAAAACTTAAATTATTTACAATTGATTTTAGTTTTTATTTAATCTTATATATTTTTGTGTAATTTTTAATTTACGGTAAGTTTTTAGTTTAGTGTTTCATTTCTCTCAGTGTAGCCATGTTTTATTTATCATTTGGCACTCGACAACAATTTGTAGACACATTTTGCAAAAAAGATTCCACCAAGACAACAAAACTATGACAAATTTTTCAGCATATATATTTCGAATTTTAATTTTTTTCTTTTTTTTTTGCAAGTATGAGAAGGCCGTGAGCACGTGCGTTTTCGACTCTTGGTCGAATTTTCTTGACGGCTGCCACTCAAACATATATACACACATACACCTATATGTATTTTAAATACGTACAGCCATTTCCTGTCGATCGGTTAGTTCAGAAAGCTTTGCGGAGCCTTTATTACGAATGCAACATCGGACGACGCGACGTCATCCCCATCAATCCACATTACACATACACAGCGACACACATACATATATACGTACATACTGCAATTGCAAAATGTACAACAGCAGCTGCTTAAGGCACAGCTGATAAGCACAGTTATTAAATTTATGGTTGTGTTTGAATAACTACAAGCACAAAGAGAGCAATGGCAAAAGAGAGCGAGCGGGAGAGAGAAAAAAAACAGTCCAGCAGCAAACAGCTGCTCAGCAACAAACCATAGCAACAACTTTTCTTGACAACAAGAACAATGTTTTACAAGATACACTTTCCGGTTTTACAGGTTTTTTTGCCTTCTCCTTCTTCAGTCAAACAAACATAGCGCAAAGCTCTTTTTCTCTTAAGCATTGCGCGCAACGTGTACGCCGCTCTCCCACACGCACTCATACATAGACAGTTGCTTAATTTAATTAGCTTTGGCAGACTGCTGTTCGACTAAAAAGAGACGTTGCTGTAGCTTGAACGTTCAGTTGTGCAAGCGCTGTCGTCGAAGCAACAGGCAAGACGGAAAGACTTAAAACGTTCAACACAAAGAACCTGAAAAAACTTGTTAAAAATTTTGTTCATAAATTGTGCCAGCTTTAAAAAAACAACAACAAATAAACATTAACTATAGCAAATTATTTCAAGTTCTGCTGTAGCAGAAATAGAGTAAGGCCCAACCTGGTCTTGCTAGTTTTTCGTGGAAATCCAAAAAATAATTAAATAAAACAAAAAATACCAAGGAAACCACAAAAGCGAAATAAATAGATTTTCAAAGAAGAAGAGCCAAAAGAAGACAAAAAAAGCAACGAAGGTAGCGGACACATAAAATTTCCATTATACTAGAAACGTGTGCAATTCAATGTGATTTTTCTTGGCACACAAAATTGTTCGACTTTGTTCCTGTTCTTGTTTTTAAACAGGGTGTGTGAGTGTATGTGGATATGTGTATGTGTATGTCTTGGACTTTGGTCGTGACTCAACACAATTCACTAAGCAGCATTGCCACTAATAAATAAACACAAACATTAAAAATTTGTTTAATACACGTCAATTGGTTGGCCCGCTGCGCTGCTTACGACAAATTAGCTTTGCTTATTTGAATAGCGTCTGGTTCGTTAACAGTTGTTGCTGCTGCTGCTGCGAGTAATTGCATTGTTATAAATCCCGTTCGCACTCTCTCCGTCTCTTTTCATTTGCAAGTTTTTATGCGTTTTGTTTTGCTTGTGTCTTTTCGCACGTTGCGTTGCGTTGCGTTGCGTTTTGTTTTGTTTGCAGGTGAAAGTAACGACGCCGACGTCGCGTGATAGGTGGCGTGTTGTCTGCGTTACCATTGGGCTGAACCAAATTGAACTTATTTAAACAAACCCGATCAGATCTAGTTGTCATTATTCAAAAGAAAGCGTTTATCAAAACTCTTATCAACTACAAGACGAACATGTCTAAGTGCTACAATAAGAGTATCGTCCATAACATTTTTGACCATTTCCTTTGCGATAGCAAAAACAATAAACGTTCAATGATAAAAATAAAAAAGATCTAGCTAAAAACTGGCTGACAACAATTGTACATTGACCTCAACAGTAGACGGGCAAATTCTAAACAAGTGTTTTTTTTTTTGTATTATTAAATTATTGAATGCCAAAGACTTTGTGTGTATGCGTTACTATTTCTAGAGCAGTTAAACCCGATTTGCCTACACATACTTATATACTGAGAAACGCACAACTTAATCAACATGTCACTGGGCTGATAAACACAATAATTTACTTTTTATATATTTACAAATCTATAAATGTGCTTATGCATGTGTGTATGTGTGTGTTTGTTTTAAATGCCGCCTTGTGAAATCGCGTGATGTTTTCCAGTGGCATGTGAAATGAGTAAGCGCTTGTGTATGTGTGTCTCTCGACGATATGATTGTTTTATTACACACAAACATAAAATCGGTAAAACACGCCACTAAAACGGTTAACTATCACACCATCTTCTTTTATCGATAACAATTGCATAGATATGCATGCATACACGCACTAACACATATATGAAAGCTCTGTTGCCAAAGCCGCAACAATTACAGTTACACCTTACGTATTGCGTCGGCGGGCTTTGTCTCAAATGTTTATTTTTAAATTAAATATAATATGGCTATATCTACGTAACTTTAAAAACTCGCTGTTAACATAATATCAAATATTACACAATACGCAAAATGTACTCAATATGGTCAGGCAAATATATTATATCCCAAAGCGAATTTAAGCAAATTCGCCTTCCATTTCAGTTATCTCAATAATTCGCTATTCATATTTGTTTTGCTTGCATTCGCAATACATTAACCTTGACTTTCAGAGCAAAGCAGAAGGAAGACATTCGCAAATTGAAAACAGTTAGCAACAGCGACAGCAACAAAATAAAAATATTAGCATTTTGAGCCAATTTCTTGTTTCTTTCATCTTTTGCATTTATTGCACTTGTGGTTGCATTTAAAATGCCACAAAAGACTTTGATATATGTCGCAAGGGTTTATTTATAAGCATAGCGGAAAGAAATCCATATAATATTTAAATAAATCAATGTATGACTTACAGCTGTGTTTTTTCTGTCATTTACAGTTGCCCGAAGATTGATTCAACAGCAGAGCGAACGGATCGCCAACAACAAGTGCAATAAAATGTATTATTATTAAGTACGCTAACACATACAATTCAAGCCGGAAGAATCACGCACAAAAACTAAGAGCGAAAACGAATTAAATTGAATCGAATCTAAAGCGATATCGATACAGATACAAGTGTGCATATCGATTATTAAAGTTCAAGCAAAATGAACAGTTTGGTGCGTGTTTTTAGCAATTTGCAAGACTTTTACAATGACATCAATGCAGCAACACTGACTGGAGCCATCGATGTGATCGCTGTGGAGCAGCCCGATGGCGAATTTCTATGTTCGCCCTTCCACGTGCGCTTTGGCAAGCTGGGTGTGCTGCGCAGTCGCGAGAAGGTGGTAAGTAGCAGGGAAAAGAGTCGGTACTGGAAGGATTTTCTATTAATATTGCATTTGTTTTTTGTTTTTGTTAAGGTGGACATTGAAATCAATGGCGTGCCCGTTGACATACAAATGAAATTGGGTGATTCGGGTGAGGCGTTCTTTGTGGAGGAATGCCTGGAGGATGATGATGATGAGTTACCCGCCAATTTAGCCACTTCACCCATACCAAAGAGTTTTCTACAATCTCTGAACAACAAGAGCATAGACATACTCGAGGATATGCGCACAGTTGACAAGTAGGTGACACGTAGATTCCATTGCCAAATTGCAGCTAGCTACATTAAAAGATCATTATCATTAATATAGAAGCGCTAGCGATGATTTGCAAATACCGTTGCCAATACCGCGTCGTAACTCAATTGATCTCTCCAAGGAGGAGCCAAAGGAAATTGCTGTAGAGGGCAGTAACAAATTCGAGAATCAGGCCTCCGACTATACACACCGCAGGTAGACATAGCTTTGATAGAAATCTTGATCTCAATCTCGAAGACGATATCCTTATTATTTTGTTTTACTATATCTACAGGCACACGGACAACACGCTGGAGCGACGCAAATTGAGTGAATCGCTCAAGGAGTATACCACACGAAAGATGCGTGAAGAATGGGCAGAGCACGAGGAGCTATTCCAAGAGAAAAAGCAGCCCGAAAAGCTAGAGAAAATGCCGGATACAAAAGCGGAATTGGAAGCGAGAACAAATGTGGAATCACAACCAGAATCCATTGTGAAACCACAAGCTTCATCACAACCCGAAGAAAAGCTAGCTCAAACGCCTCCATCAGCCAAACCGGAAGTTTTGATAACGACACCAACAAGCACAATTGCGGAGGCAGCAACAACTATCTCCAACGACACCAACAAGGACGATGCCAAAAACAAGACAAAGAAGCGACGCAAGAAGTCGCAAATGAAGAAGAAGAACTCACAGCGCAAAACATCATCGAGCAGCTCTGCGGGCAGCGCCGCTGGCGGCGATATGGCCAACGCAGATGCCAACTCCATCAACTCGATGCTGGCCAGCAACATCGATGAGACCGACGTGGTGGCGTTAAAATCTGTTTCTAAGACGACCACCAATTCCTCCTCCAATGATGAGCAGGCATCGGCCGCACTCCTAACCGCACACACGGGCAATGATAGTCCATTGAGTGAACTCAACCATGCTGCCACGCCCACGAGTTCGATGCGTCATGATCTGGACATACATTTCTTCAGCGACACAGAGATAACCACACCAACGGGTATTGGCGCTGTTGGAGCTGGCAGAAATGCGGGCCGACCATCGACGCCCATACAAAGTGACAGTGAATTGGAGACAACAATGCGGGATAAACGTCATGTTGGGGACGATGAGAATAGCGCGTTATGGAAATGGGGTGAATTACCCACTCCGGAGCAGACCAAGGGAACGGTTAGTGCTGCGGATGCACAGCAAAACGAGCGGCATTGGATGATAAGCAATATGTTTAGCTTTATGCGGCGGGCGAATCGTTTGCGCAAGGAGGGTGCCACAGAGGCGGGCGACATCTATCTATCCGATCTAGAAGTGGGCAGCATGGATCCAGAGATGGCGGCTCTTTACTTTCCCAGCCCCAAACCCAAGGAGACGGATCGCGAGAGTGGCAATGGTACTAGTCTGCCCCATTCACCAAGTTCCCTGGAGGAGAATCATAAGAGCTTGGATTCGGACTTCGATGAGACCAACAACAAACAGCACGCACCACATGGCAAGAAGTGCGTAGCTGCTAGGCGAATGCTATTGCAACGCGACTATCAAGAATTTATGTCTTATCCACTGAATTTATATTTGAATAGATATTTGGACTTCGTGGCCATGTCCATGTGCGGCATGCAGGAGAATGGTGCACCGCCCAAGGATGACGATTTCGATAGACAGCTGGTCAGCTATGCAGATGTAAGTTTTTAACCTTGCAAACCGTTTCAGCCTGAACCGTTAACAAACCTATCGATTGGCTGCATGAAAGCGAGTATTGATATATTTCATATCGGCGATAAAATGTACTTGAATATTTTGTCTGGTCTATAGATGATCGCATCTTTGATAAGTTTTATATCAGCCTACTACAGATAATTATCGCTACCAATCGATAGGCTGGTAAATAGTTATCTGTGCAATTGTCTGCACTTCAACCCACAACATTGCGTTACACAGCACTGCACGCTGCACAAATTAACAAAAAGAAAACAATACAAATACAAATACAAATGCATTTATACTCATGCTTGCCTGCCGACCCGCTGTTTCCCTACTATAGGTGTGCAAAAATCCAAATATGTTCGCATCACAAAATCTAGTTGTACGTCTGAATGGCAAATACTATACCTGGACGGCTGCATGTCCCATTGTCATGACAATGATAACATTCCAGAAGCAACTAACCGATGTAAGTGTTGTCTAATGCCCGAATAGAATAGCTTACCTGTATTACCTGTACCTTGAAATCTTCTAATGCTTCTGTTGTTTACTTTCAGGATGCCATAGAGCAGCTTATTTCGCCATCTACCCAAGCTGCGGATGATGACAAGCCGGAAGCGTCGCACCAAACGGAACATCCTGGTCAAACCAAGCGTTCGTGGTGGAACTGGCGTAGATCTCAAGATGCGGCGCCTAATCAGGCGAAGATTCATAAGAATGGTCCAATGTCTAAGGATGAGAAGGGTAACGTTCTTTAGCAATAACTCTACAAATTGATTTTAAGCCAAATTTAATCTATTTTAGATGGCGATCAGGCCGCTGTTAGCACACAAACATCGCGCCCCAATTCTCCAGATTTGAGCGATCCAACGCTTAGCAAGAGCGATTCGCTAGTAAATGCCGAGAATACTTCCACACAGGTGGATAATCTGGAGGAACTTACCATGGGCTCCAGTAAGAGCGATGAGTCTAAGGAGCGCTATAAGAAAACGTTGCGCCTCAGCTCGTCGGCCATTGTGAGTGCCTTTTGAAGCTATTCCTAAAATTCTCATAATCCTATCTTCTCTTCCTCCCGTTCTTCAGAAAAAAACTCAACCTTAAGGATGGCATGAACGAAATCGAGTTCAGTGTAACGACCGCTTATCAGGGCACCACGCGTTGCAAGTGCTATTTGTTCCGCTGGAAGCATAATGATAAGGTTGTCATATCGGACATAGATGGCACGATTACCAAATCAGATGTATTGGGTCATATATTGCCCATGGTTGGCAAAGATTGGGCGCAATTGGGCGTTGCTCAGCTATTCTCGAAAATTGAACAGAATGGTTATAAGTTGCTCTATCTATCGGCACGCGCCATTGGCCAGTCACGCGTGACGCGCGAGTATTTGAGATCGATCAGACAAGGGAATGTTATGCTGCCCGATGGTCCATTGCTCTTGAATCCCACTTCATTGATATCCGCCTTTCATCGGGAAGTCATTGAAAAGAAGCCGGAACAATTTAAGATCGCTTGTCTCTCGGATATACGGGATCTATTTCCGAAAAAGGATCCCTTCTATGCAGGTTACGGCAATCGTATTAATGTGAGTCGCACTTTATTGTTGGATCATTCTAAATACTAATTAGTAAAAAATGTTCTGTTATGCAGGATGTATGGGCCTATCGAGCTGTTGGCATACCCATTATGCGTATATTCACGATCAACACGAAGGGCGAGCTGAAACACGAATTGACCCAAACATTCCAGTCATCGTAAGTGCCAGATATCATATCATATATGTAGCTGTAAATGGTTATGGTCCAATCATTAATACATTTGTTAACCGTTGGCTCAGAGAAAAGCTTAAACCAGCTAAGTGCCGAAAAGATCATTCTATTTACTCATGATAGAAAAGCTCGCTGTTAGATTTCATGTGCTTTCAAACGTTGGTTTTTAGGGAGCTATAAATCATACGAATTCCCTTAATTGATTAACCTCATAAAGCAAAGCTAGGTGTCTAGTTCATAAGTAATACTATATATCGTACAATATATGTATATGTGTGTGTAGGAACTTCATTTAATGTACTACCAAAAAATTCACACAATCAGTCGCAAATCAATCAAGAGCGTTGAGAGTACAAACAAATTCTACTCAAGCATTTCGATTGTCAAATTTATAGTGGCTACATCAATCAGTCGCTCGAGGTCGATGAATACTTTCCCCTGTTGATGCAACACGATGAATACGAATATCGCACCGATACTTTCGAAGATGAGGATTTGCCTGATGAGATACAATTCAGCACCGATAATTCCGATATAGACGACGATAGTGATGATATCGATAATGATGATGATGATGACGACGAGATTAACGTTGACAATGATGATGATGATCAGGATATGAGCCTCATTATGGCCGGCCGACATGGTGCCAAAAATGAAATATTATTAGCTTCGCCACCAAAATGGCTAAACTAACTTAACCTATGACTAAGTCAAAATATGGGAATTATCCTAAATTGTGATATTCAAATATTTGTAGCCATTAAGTTTATAGTATTAGTTTATAGACGGGAGCACACCTTTGATAGCTGCAACTCCCAATTTATTAATAGCCATAAGTTAAAGAATTATGAACAACCCACACGAAGTATGCCTAGTCTTAAAAGCTGGCGAACAATCAGATTTAGATCATAAGCCTTTTAGTTTAAATTGTTTCTTTTTTGCTATTAAGTTTTATACACAAATAAAATGTGTGCATACTCTTTGGCTGTTTATCATTGAGACTTTTTTCATTATTGCAAAGCACGTGGCATGAGTTTGAGGTTAGGTTAGGTTGCGGCACAACTTTGAGGTTAGGTTGCAGCAAATTTTTGAGGTTAATTTGCGCTAAAATCGAATTTCTGTTGCATACGCTTGGGCGCTGAGCCAATGGCAAACATACAATAATATTGCATAGTTTACGTCGATAATTTACTTAACTTTATTAACATTGATTGCTCTCCTATAGGTACTGCAGCATGACGTACATTGTGGATCAACTGTTTCCGCCCGTGAAGCATGATGAAGTTTGACATCGAGTTCTCCAACTTTAACTATTGGCGCGATCCCATACCGGATCTGCCCGAGCTGGACACGGAGCTGGTGGCGCCAAATAAATTAGATATAGCCACACTGAGACCCATTCCAGAGAAATGAATAATTCATAACAAAAACATACATTATCTAACATATATTTAAACAATATTCCCATTAATAATATAGTCAAAAGCTTTCTATCGAGTTATATATTTCATAAAAAGAATGGAAATGTTCGTTTCGCACACTAAATTTATTTTTCAAAAAAAAAAAAGAAATTTAAAAAAAATATTAAATTTATTAATTGAAATTTCTAAATACATTATGCGTATGTATACTTTATGATTAAATTAAATTAATTATATATTAAGTTTTTTTGTCAACAACCAGAGAAAGTGATTTAGCCTATTTTTGCATTAAACAAAGTAATATTTAGTTAATTTTGATTTGTTTTTCAAATTTGAGCTGAATTTATTTATTTTAGATTTTTTTTTAATGTTTATAGATATTAAAAATCAATTGTAAACTGAAATTCCCGAGCTACTATATTGAAATCTTGTGATTTATGATTTAAAAATATTCTTTTGTATTTCGCTTACATTTATAATTTAATATAATTTCTTTTGTGATGATCAGCTAATGATAAACTAACTATGCTTATAATTAAGTTCTTGCGCTGCTGGGCCTAAATCATTGCTTAAAAGAAGTATGATAATTAACTCTGCTTAGCCTGAAAACAAAAACAAATATATACATTTAAAAAAATAAATATTTCAAATGTTTAAATAAAAAAAATATTTTAAACGAACTTTATACATATTGACATTAAGTGAACTTCCTTAAACCATCTCTTGGGATTAGGTTGCACTGCAAGTCAACTAAAACTTGCCTTAACTAGAGCTGCCTTTAGTTCACAAGGCGTTCCGAACTCTCGACTGTTCCAAAATGAGGTTCACTTCTAGTTCATTGACGATTTGATTTAAAATTCTACAGTTCCAGGCACAATAAAGACAGCTGAAATCGGAATGATGATTCCAACCAAGTTTATGTACTCTGATTCGTGTTCAGAGCTTGCCTTGACGCGGTTCTTATTACAGTTCATAGCCAAAGGAAAACCTGCTCGAACCGGTTCGCTGTAAATTTTGAATACGAGATGAGCTGTATAATTCGTAAACAGAAAAATCAGGCGACACTCAAACTGGGCAAACAAAAAAAATAAAACATAAACTCAAGTTGCAGTGGAAATTTTTCAAATGTTCATAGACACAATTGTTGACGTTGTTGTTGTTGTTGTTGTAGCCATTGTGTCGTCTAGCATGCATACATAAACATGAGAACATTCGAGTAGAAAATCTGCGATTATGAACAAACCACAGCCCCAGCCGCACCGAACAATCAAATCAACGTTGAGGGAGGCGTGGGCCAGCGAAGGGGTCGTTGCTGGGCTGGGGGTAGTTTTGGGGGGAGGGTGATGCGCTAGCATCTCTCAGCACAGACATGAGGGCAAGTATTTGTCAACGTAATTTTTGCCAATTCAATTAATGCTCATTTAAAGCACAGCGGCAACAGCCAACTGCAGCAGCGGCAACATCATGATGATCATCATTATTCGCATCATCATCATGATCAGCATACAAAAGCAGCACAGCTGCCTAATGGGGCAGACATTATCAGAGGTTATCAAAAAAGATTTAGCATGATTTCAATAAAGAAATCACTCGAAAAAATAAGGATATATATATATATATCTACATATATACATGCATACATACATATATAGATATATATCAAATATATACACATATATATATATGGTTTGATTATGCCTTTACAAAAGGAAACGAACTTAATTTTTATAAATTATAAAACTTATTTTTTCAAAAATATATACTAATTTTTTTAAATGTTTGTTATCTACATTGTCAAATAAAGCAAAAATTATATTTATTTTTTAAAATTATTGACAATTTAAATAATTTTAAAAATAAATTTAATTTTGATGTATCTGAAAATTAAACCTAAAATTATTGTTATATTTAAAAATATTTTTTTAAAATTATTTTGTTTAAGCAAGTTAGATATATATATAATATATATATATTATATATATATAAATTAATTTAAAAAAATATAATATATATATATATATATAATAAGCTTAAACAAATTAATTTTAAAAAAATATTTTTAAAATATAACAATATATATATATATCATATATATATATATATATATATATATATATATTTGAAATTGTTGCTAATATTTTTAATTATGTCAATTTCATTACTTTTTAAAAAACTTTCAATTGGCATTGGCATATTGCAAAAATGGTTAGTTAACCGAAAACTGTTGTTTTTAATCAATAATTGAATTTTACTTATATTGATTAATATATCTGATAAGCAAAAAAAAAACATTAAATAAGTTTTAATTGAGTTCAAAGTGGGTCATATTATGAGGTATTTAGAATACACTGCGAAACAATGCGAAAAGCTACAAGTATATCAATGTGCATATATAGATATAGATCTATAGATACAGCCAATCTATAGATAAATATTTTCTGTACTTTTCCACTTTATTAGGCAGTCAGAAATGATAATAGAAAGAGAAGAGAGGGAGGCTCTTGAGCGAGATAAGAGCAGTTTTAGGCTGATTATGATGATTATAGATAAATGCCAGATAGAGCCAGAGGTCAAAGCGCACTGGGGAATTTCTAGCAAATGCAACAAAGGGTAAATTCCACTTTCAATATATATGTATGTAAATATATCTAATATATAGAAATCTATATATGCAGCAAAATAGCTCATATTAATCTATGCCTTAGTTAAGCGCTAGTGACTTTTAAAGTCGACTTAAATTCCAAATCCAATTGAAATTTTTGACGTAGCCGTACAAATCGTTGACTCAATGAAGCTGCCCCCATCGCCGCCTTTCAACGTCCCCCCCGCCGACGTGAGGCTCGCTGGCGTTCGGTGGCTCGAGTCGTGCGCCCCCAATGATTTGTATAAAAGCCCAAGCCACAGGGCAGTCAATCATTAGTTTTCACTCTGGTGCCCAACACAGCTAAAGCACAATCCAAAAGCCGCAAACGCAATCGAAAACCAACAAATCCTGCAAACATGAAGAACGCCGTTGCCATTCTACTGTGCGCCTTGATTGGCCTGGTAAGTGTGCCACGCCCACGGGCCTTAATATGTTCCTCTAGCTAAATCGAGATTCGTATCCAGGCCTCCGCTGCCGAATACAAGCTGCGCACTGCCGAGGATCTGCAGAAGGTGCGCAAGGAGTGCGCCGAGGCCAACAAGGTGACCGATGTCCTTGTTGCCAAATACAAGATCTTCGAGTATCCCGACGATGAGGTGACACGCAATTACATCAAGTGCATTTTCAACAAATTCGACCTGTTCGACGACACCAAGGGCTTCAAGGTCGACAATCTGGTTGCCCAGCTGGGCCAGGGCCGTGAGGACAAGACTCTGCTGAAGGCCGATGTGGAGAAGTGCGCCGACAAGAACGAGCAGAAGTCGCCGGCCAGCGCTTGGGCCTATCGCGGCTTCAAGTGCTTCCTCAGCAAGAACATGCCCTTGGTGCAGGCTGCCATCCAGAGAAGAACTAAGCGTTCCCAAACACTGCGCGCCGCTCCACGCGGCGCCTCCCGTCAAGCAATCGCCCGCCAGCAATTCGAATGTTGCGCGCGCTCAACACAAACTTTTTGTGCTACTTGCTGCATTTTCTTTAAAATTTAAATAAAAATCGTATAATAGCGAACTTTAAAGCCAACATTTATTTTATTTTGAACACATACGTGCTTTATATATATATTATATAATTATGCAAACCATAATAATAATTCCGGGGCTATGAAAAGTTTCGTCCGATTTGTGGCCAGCCATAGCTCTGCTTCTTCCTCCCAAAACCTTGTCCCACCCAAGGAAAGGCCATAGAAAAGTTGTTTAATTCGTTTATATTTCTTCATCTTTTTCGGTTCTTATCAAATTTTTCTTGTATACTATTATGTATCTTTATTTAGATTTATTTTTCGGAAACATAAGCAAGATTTATAAATTATCTTGTTTTTTTTTTTTTGCATGTTATTTATTTATTTTTTTTTTTTGTGGTGTTTTCATCTTTTCCTTGTCTGCACTTTTTTCATAATCTTTTTTCTTTATATTTTTTAAATCCTCTTATTTTTTTTGTTTTCGCCTTCTTTAGAACGTCTTTTGTTTTTATTTTTTATTCTGCTTTTCTGTCTTCTTTTTTTACATTATTATTTTTTCTCCTCTTTTTTTTGTTTTGTAGTTTATATATATATAAATATATATATTTATATATATATATAGTTTTTATGAAAATTAAAAAGTGTGATAAGGGGTGTTTGTGGTGTTTGGGTGCTTCAAAAAACATTATAGCCAAGTTACGATTTTATTATATATATATATATATAATTTTTCTTTTTTCCTTGTTGATTTTCTTTTATTGGTTTTCTTCTTAATTTTTTTGCGCCTCTGCTGTTGATTTTTTTTATTATTATATTTCTATGCATAATATTTTTTGTTGCGTTCTCTTGTATTCTTTTTCTTTATTTTTTTTTTTATTAGCAAAGAAGTTTTTGGCAA
>NW_022045666.1:45000-54641 GCF_003285905.1 Drosophila hydei | reverse complement strand
AGTAGGCACTAGCTACACCAGCATTGAAGTGCATAGCTTTTATGTTATTCGAAATTTAGATTTAGAAAAAGGCTAAAGAAATTTTCAGCTCAAATAGAAAATTCTCATTGGATTTGTTTTAAAAAGTGAAGAAGAAATACAACAGCTACAGCACAGACCAAACTCTCAAATCGAACCTAAGCAAACTTTAGACAAGATAGTAAACCCAACTACAGTACTACAACGCTTTAGAGAACAAATTCAATATGTGGTAAAAATCTTTAAGAAATTCTCAAATATAAATTTTTGAAATATTTTGAATAAATTTTCGAACGCAAATGAGAAATGTTTAAAAATTTGAGTCTTGAGCGATATATATATATATGAGTATATAAATATATAATATATATTATATATGAATATATTATATATATATATATATATATATATATATAATATATATGTATATAGATAATTATTTGTGAACAGTTTTTAGACTGTGTTTAATCCATTTGGCTTAATCAATAAATTATCCAATTTGTGTTGATTTTTTTCTTTGTGATAATCCAATAAATATCGGGCTCTTTAACGATCCTTTATGGCACACACACACAACACAGGCAGAAAAACACACACACACACACGCACAGTAATTTATTGCATTACACAATTCATATTTATGGAGGGTGTGCGTGTGTGTGTGTGTCTGAGTGCAAGTGGGCTGGGCAGAGTGTGTGAGAGACAGAGAGAGAGAGGTGCTGGCGGGCTTTGCATTCTCAGCTGCTCCAAAAGTTTTATTTTTGTTGTTTTTTTGGAGTCTGTACCAATAAATTACGTCACTTGCACTTCCGTTTTGTTGTTGTTGTTGTTGTTGTTGTTGCAGTCGCATCACGAGACGTTGCAGTTGCTGCACGATTAGGCACGATTTGGAATTTGAATGCACACTTTAGATATTTGCTGCTGCTGCTGCTGCTTCTTATATATAATTTGTTGTTGTCGTTGTTGTTGTTGACTTTTCTTTACTTTTTCTTTTGTAATTTGTATTTTGTTTTGTTTTGTGGGCTGCAGCCTGAAACCGAGCAACTTCACCGATGCCAGCAACAAATTAGGCCTGGCATTTTGCAATATTTGAATTTGGTTGCAGTTGTGCATTTGTAATTTTCTATTGCTGCACACGCACCGCACGCACCACGCACACACAACAAATCGAGAAGAGACGAACGCCACGCACTCCGACACACACACACACACACACACAGACACAGAGGAGAGCGAGAGGCGGGCGCGTAATAGTTGAAAAAACGCATACACGAGATACAATTATACACACACACACGCACACACATACGAAGGAAATCATATACAATAAGTATTAAACAACAACAAATAATTAATAATAAAGATACAACGCGCAACGCATCGTAACCGCCGCCGCGATACGCTCAATACGCAGTGTTAGCTGAAGACTGCCTCAAAATGTTATCGAGTTAGTTGTCCAAGTGTGCGCGCCCGCCATTGCGGCCTCCTCAGAGTGTGGCAGCAACTCACACACAAGCACGATACACACACACACACAAGCGCGCAAGCATTCATACAAAGCAAAGAGATGCGCGGCGCCAAAGAGCGCGCTAGCCGGTTTGCGCCTCAAGACATATGTCTCCACCTCCAGCTGCTCCGCTCCCACCCAAACACCAGCCAAAGCACTGTTGATGACGCACGGCGACGGCGACAGCGAGACGCCGGGCCAGCGCTGCCTGCTGAGTGGGTATATGTGTCTCTGTGCCGATGACTTCTTCAATTTTTCCAACATTACGCTTTGTGCCGTTCATTCGCTATGGCAACCGCCTCCACTGGCGCTTTTTCTATCTGCAAGCGTATGCATGAGTGTGCATATGTGTGTGAGAGTGAGCAGCGCGCGCTCTTTTTACTAATCAGCTGTTAGCATCGCTCTTACACAAAAGATGAGCGTCAGCTCGAGAGAATGCGATGGCGAGAGCAAGCAAACGCGCATCAAAGCTTTGCTGCAGGCGGAAAAAGCTGTGTGCCCATATTACTATTATTACAGCATTTGTTTCATGGTTTTTTTTTTTTGGTTCTTTGTTTTGTTGGCGATTTTGTGCATTTCCTTTTTGTGCTGCGCTTCTGTGGGCCGTGCGACTGCCACTGCTACGGCTACTGTCATTTCCATTTGAAATTCCCAATTAGCAGGTCAATTGCTTTTTAGGCCAAACTGTGTGCATTGCAGTCGACTAGTTTTGCCTCTCTATCGCACTCACTGGCTCACTGACTCTACTCGCTCTCTGTGTGTCTTTGTCTGTCTGGACTAGTCTGCCTGGCTGCATGTTTTGTCCATTTCTTCCTTTTGCTGTCGCTCTTCCTGTGTGTGTGCGGCATTTAATTACACTTTTAGTTGATTTTCCTCAACGACTCACTATGCATGAAAATTGTTTCTAATGGCTTTGCAAATTGCGCATAAATGCATTTTTTATAATGCCCAAACACACACACACACACGTGTGTGTGTGTTGTGTGTGTGTGTTTGTCGCCACTTAACTTGAAATAGTTCTCAACTTTTGATGTCCTTTGTGCCCATTTAGAACTTTGTCATAAATTATGCTTATGCTTATTAAACCAGCTTAAGAAAATTGTTGGAAAAATTGTGCTTCGGCTGAGCTTCAAAATTGTCTTAAATATATTTTAATAAATTGTCTTAAATATATCTAAAATAATATTTTTAATTATATATTATTTATGTTATAAATATAATATTCTACTACTTTATAGCTCTACCATAAAAACTCCTTTAAAACATATATATATAAAATATTTTTAAAAAATATAAAATAATTTTAATATAAATCTAAAGATTTCTTGGGAGTTTTTGTATAAAATCTTGAGCAACATTCAAAAAAAAAAATTAATAATAATTTAAATCAATTTTTATTTAAAATTATTTAATTTTTTATGAATTATTTAAATTTTTAAATTTAAAAATTATTTTTTAATTATTTTAATAATTTTGACGTATTCATAGTTTTAATTGTAAAAATATACCTTAAAGAATTCTTGTTCACAATGAAAATTTATTTGAAATGTTATGAATGTTATGTTTTTACTAAGTTTTATATTGTCATGGACTTTTATTAAATTATTTGTTGTTTAAATTCCATAAATTTAAGTTTATTTTTTCAAGTCTCCATTTACCAAACTTAACAAAGCTATAGAAATGTCTTATTCATATTCAAGGATGCGCCTTAAAGATAGTAAACCAGATTAAAATATAAACAAGATGTGATTCGCAATATGATATAAATATATATATAATCATATAAGACACATATTTATATAATTAATAATTCTTCAATGCCTTTGCTTAACAAATTTAAGCGATTTCGCTTTGCTAATTTTTTCTTTTTTTTTAAGTTAATATGTAATATTTAAAAACGAAATTGATTTTTATAAGCCACGAAAAAAATCCCCCCAAAAAATGGCTACTAAAATATAAAAATAAAATAAAATTAAAAAAAATGTTACCGTACGCGGAAGCAGCTGCCAAGGTGAACCGGAGTCAAAGTTCATAAAAAGATATAATATTGAAATATGTTTCAGGAGACAAAGTAAAAAACATAAAATAAAAAATAAAATCAAATTAAGTCAACTTAAACCAGAAAAAAAATAGAAAATGATGTTGCAAGCAGCTGACTTTCGGTTTGCAAAATTCGAAACGCTGCAAAGCAAAGTAGAGTTAATAAATTAATATTTTGTTGTAGCTAATTTATGTCTTGTTATTGTTGTTGTAATGCATACAATTAACTCTGCCGCAACACCAAACACACGGACACAGATACAAATGTATCTTAAGTATTTGCCCGTGTTTTGGGACAGCATACAAAAATTTAAAAAAAAGCTTTGCATAAATGTAAAAAATAATAATAATAAAAAATACATAAAACTTCATATTATGAAATCGATGGCAAAAACGAAAAAAATATGTCTATATGATAATGAAACGATGCTACGGTCGATTGGAAAGAAACCTCATGCGGCGCTAGCTAATGGATGGATGGGTACGTCCGTCCGTCCGTCCGTCCGTACGAGTTACAGGGCTAGTTTTTGGTGGGCTGGCAGATTCATGCATGAAATGCAAACTATAATGAACCCATAGCCAAAATCATATAGCCCCAACAATGGGGGACATCTATGCGTTCATGCGAAAGATACAAATACACGGATACAGATACACAGCCACACAGCTACACAGACACATAGATACATTGAGCATATTTGCAAAAGCGATAGTGCGTTTGCCTGAACCTCTCGTAACTCGTCTTTGGATTTGTGTCTTGTGTAATGCCTGCTTGGCTTTTTTCCATTAATACCAATAACCAGCTTCAGGGTCGCATCAAAGCCACCTTTGCTACCAGATTAGTTAGTTAGTTAGCCATGTGCATGATATGTGCAAAAGATTTAATGAATTCATTTAGCTGTTATTGTTTCTGCTGCTATTTGCATTTTGGCAAAAAACTTAAATATGATTATTAATGCGTCTGCTGCGCTACATTTGAGACCAGACGGCAGTAAAATACATCTGCTTGAGAAACGAATTGATTTACATTTCATATTCATGCAGATTATGGAATTTGTGCTTTCAGAAAGAGAAATGTTAAGGAATCTATGGGTTAATGTTAAGCTAAGGTAGCTAACAGCGACTTACTTGGCAAGTTGAGCCAGAGTTTCTGACCTGAGAAGCTTCACTTTAGGCAGCTCTGTGAGGTTGAGCTGCAACTTGGAGAGGAATGTTAAATATTTAACATAATTTATACTCTTCTAAAAAGAAATGTTAAGGAATCTGGCTTATGTTAAGCTAAGCTAGTTAACAGCGACTTACTGGCAAGTTGAGCCAGAGTTTCTGACCTGAGAAGCTTCACTTTAGGCAGCTCTGTGAGGTTGAGCTGCAACTTGGAGAGGAATGTTAAATATTTAACAGAATTTATACTCTTCGAAAAATAAATGTTAAGGAATCTGAAGGCTTATGTTAAGCTAAGCTAGTTAACAGCGACTTACTGGCAAGTTGAGCCAGAGTTTCTGACCTGAGAAGCTTCACTTTAGGCAGCTCTGTTAGCTTGAGCTGCAACTTGGAGAGGAATGTTAAATATTTAACAGAATTTATACTCTTCGAAAAATAAATGTTAAGGAATCTGAAGGCTTATGTTAAGCTAAGCTAGTTAACAGCGACTTACTGGCAAGTTGAGCCAGAGTTTCTGACCTGAGAAGCTTCACTTTAGGCAGCTCTGTGAGGTTGAGCTGCAACTTGGAGAGGAATGTTAAATATTTAACATAATTTATACTCTTCTAAAAGAAATGTTAAGGAATCTGGCTTTTGTTAAGCTAAGCTAGTTAACAGCGACTTACTGGCAAGTTGAGCCAGAGTTTCTGACCTGAGAAGCTTCACTTTAGGCAGCTCTGTGAGGTTGAGCTGCAACTTGGAGAGGAATGTTAAATATTTAACAGAATTTATACTCTTCGAAAAATAAATGTTAAGGAATCTGAAGGCTTATGCTAAGCTAAGGTAGCTAACAGCGACTTACTGGCAAGTTGAGCCACTTCACTTCACTTTAGGCAGCTGAAAACACAGAAAACTTGGGCTTAACAAAATAAATCCTTAAAGCTTATCAAAAGTCTCAGTTCATTGCTTATTTTTAGCTAAGCTTCTGCTGGCCACAGTTTGTGTGGTTAGCTGGGTCTGTGGAGCCAAGCACCGTTAGACTCGTTATCGATCAACGATTAACGATCATGCACAATGCAGCCGCAGCAGCAGCAGCAGCAGCTCATCAATCATCCATCGAATGACATAAGCGAACTGTTTAAAGGCTAATGAGCTACGATAGATATCAACACAGATTCCGGTCAAAATGTAGATCAATCTTTGTTGCGCGCCAAGAATGAAAAGCCCTTTTTCGAGACAGTTACAAGCCACGCCTCAAGCGCTCGGGGCGCAACTCATTTGTAGCACCATCAAAAGAAACAAAAAACAAATGGAAAACCAACAAAAAACTGACAACTGCTGCCGCCTCGAGCAACTAAATCAATTTGAAGCTTAGCCAAAAGCAGCGTCTTTATGTATATATATATATATATATATCAGATATATATATATTGTATATATATAATGCCTGACGCCTGCCGCAGCTACAGCTCATTAAAATTGTGAAGAATCGCGCGCGGCTCACAATTCTATTGTAATCAACTGAATGTATCTAGAGACTGACTCAATGTGTGTGTGTGTGTGTGTGTGTGTGTGTGTGCGTTTGTATCTAGATACTTCATTCAGCTAACTGTATAGTTTGTAGCTGCGGCTTTTACCGCTAAGGTTCGTGCTACGGTAAAAACTATGAGCCAAGAATGTTGTCTATGTGTGTGTGTGTGTGTGTGTGTGTGTGTGTGTGTGTGTGTGTGTGTGTGTGTGTGTGTGTGTGTGTATGTGTGTGTGTGTGTGTGTGTGTGTGTGTGTGTGTGTGTGATGCACAAGTGAACAGAACTGTGACTTGACTGCCCAAGCAGCTTGTAGCAGTGGCAGCGGAGGCGAGTCAAGGTGTGTGTGTGTGTGGAGCAATGGGGCAGGTGCTTGTGTGTGTGGCTCATTTGTGCCGCAAGTGAGTCAAAGAGCCGTAAAGCGAATGTGTCGAGGCAGCAAGAATCGCACAAACTAACAGAACCTAATGATAAAGAACACCAAAGCTGCCTGCCCCCTGCCGCGCGCGCTCTCTCGCTCCGTCTCGCTCTCGAGCAAGTTTGCGGCTTATTTAGTATGTCAAAACATGTTTTTTTTTTTTTGTTGTATTCTATTTGTTTGTCTATTTTTTTTACTGCTGCAACCGACAGTCGTCGTCGTCGTCGTCGTCGTCGTCGTCGTCTATGGAAAGTGGGACACAGCCGCAGTTGAGCTGTAGCTGCGGCTGCGGCTGCGACTGTAGCTGTCGCTGTGGCTGCCACAAGAGGTGAATAGCCAATAAATCGACGCTTGTAAATTGAAATTCTTTAGCACAGGGGTGTGTGAGCAGCAGCAGCAGCAACACACGCACATACACCTGTTACTGCTGCTGCTGCTGCTGTCAGAAGACATCTATGTGTTGTGCTGTTAATTGTGCGGCTTGCGCAATGCCCCTGTCATCTGCATGCAACTCACCCACTCGTGCAGCACAGTAAGCACCAGCTAGCAGGTACTGCACAGAAATCATAGCTAATTCTATTACAGTCCGCGGTGCGATGCATCTTTTTATAGCGAAAGCCTTGGCATTAAGTAACGCAATTATGGCTAGGCCTTTCTGCTCCTTTATAGCGCACACACTAAGTCAATTATCTGCACAATTCAATTATCAGGCGCACAAGGTTGCTCTGCATTATGGTAAGGCAAGGCATGCTGAAGAAATTTGCTAAGAGTTTAAGCATTTTGGCTATACTACTATATAAATATAGGTCCACTCTAAATATGAGATTTTATTAGTCAAAATATTAAAAAGATTCTTAATCTTTAAAAATGATATTTTTTAAATGTTTTCAATAGAATTGAAATGGATTTCATATTCTTATATAATAAGGTCCACCCTAAATAAGATGTAGCTTGTCTATATATATAGCTATATTCTTAAGCACTAATATTTTAAAAAGTTTTTCTTAATAATGAAACTTCATATACTTTTCAACTTCATATTAATATACTAATAAAGGTTCACCCTAAATATATGATATGACATTTTAATATTTAAAATATTAATAAGATTTTTATATAATAAAATAATAATTATAGAGAAGTTTCACTTGAATTCAAATGTACTTCAATATCCTATTGACTATACTAGTATTGGTCCACTCTAAATATATTAATGTATACTACTTCAAGAAATTTTAAAGAGATTTCAATTTTAAATAGATTTCAACTTCGTATCTATCTTATTATATTAGTATTTTCTATACTAAAATAAATATTTAAATCTTTAATGGAGTCTATAAAACCATAATAATTATTTATTTCTTATTTATATTCGTGAAGAATGAAATTTTCAAATAGAATACAGTTTCATATATATTTCACTTTAATATGGGTCCACCCTAAATATATCACAAATAGCTTTTAAAAGCAAAGAAGTTTTCAAAAATTCCAATAAGAGTTCAATGTAAGTTAAGGTGAATATAATATAATATATATATATATCATACACATCATATAGATATATCATACAGATCTATATATTATATAGTATTAAGCTCGACGTAGCACAAACATTTACAAGAGTTTTTATATTTCCTCAACTACAATTTCAAAGAATTCTTTAAAAATAGTTTTTTAACAAAATGTGGCTGCGCCTCAAACGTTTGCGAATATGGCACAAAGAGGAATTGCAAAAAATTTCTTCTTGGAAGATCGAGAGAGTAGAATGTCATAAGAAAATTATTTTTATACAAGCTAAAGCTATAGATAGTAATACTTTGTAGAAAATATATATCTTTAAATTCTACAAAGAACCCAAAGCAAATCTGATTTATAAATATTTTAGTAATTTTTAATTTATTTTTATAGAATTTTATATTATTTATGCTCTTTATTATAATCCACGACGCAAGGTATATTTCATATAATAATTATATATACATATAATAATTATTTATTGTGAATTAAGTATATAAATAAAGTATATTTGTAAGTAATTATTTATTATTTATATATTTATAATTTTAGATATATTTAAAAATAAATATTGTGTAAAATTAATATTTGTTATTTATATATTTATAATTTTATATATATGTATATATAAAGTTAAATATATTTTTAATTCATTATTTATTATTTATATATTTATAATTTATATAAATATATTTTTAATTCATTATTTATTATTTATATATTATAATTAATTATTTATTATTTATATATTTATAATTTTATATATACATAAATTAAATATATTTTTAATTAATTATTTATTATTTATGTATTTATTATTTTATATATTATTATCTTTTTAGTTTTTGATATTTTCCATCTTCCATAAAGCTTTATATAGTATAAAAAGTTAAGCTTTAAATAGCTCAAATATCTTGTGTAAGGTGAGCTTTATATACTTTATAATTTATGTAATTTTATTATATTTTATAATATTAATTTGTCTATTTTTAAATGTCTCAAAATTTTCCAGTTCCCAAAGCAAGAAATGTTGAGAGAGTTAAAATTTGCTTTCTCCATAAATTTATATAAAATATAATTATGCTGTTCCTAAAAGCTCGCTTAGCTTGGATGATATATTTATTGAATCATCCGCCAATCCATATAATTCATAGCTGGTTCACTTTAATATGTGTTCACTGTACTTATATATATGATAACTGACCTGTCATAGCTCCATTGCTGCTGCTGTCTCTGTCTCTGTCTCTCTCCCTATCTCGCTCACGCGTTGATGCCGCCGCAGTTGCAGCTGTGGTGGATGTTGTTGTCGTTGCTGTTGCTGTTGCTGCCACTGTGGTTGCTGCTGCTGCTGCTGCTGCTGTTGTGGCCGTGGCTGTGGCTGGCTTCTGTGTGGGCAGCAGTGGAGGTGGCGTACGTTCTCTGAGCCTCAGTCTGTCAGTGGGCGTGGCTGATTTGCGATTGTTGTTGCTATTGTTGT
>NW_022045666.1:0-42500 GCF_003285905.1 Drosophila hydei | reverse complement strand
TGCTGCTGCTGCTGCTGCTACCAGATTTCCACATAGCGGCACGCAACCCTAGCGCTTGCTGCTGCCAGCATTGCAATGGCCAACCACCAACCACCCCGCCTGCCGATTACAACAAACAGCAGCTGTGGCTTTAATAATCGATTTTTCAGCACTCACACACATGCAAATCGATACACACACACACACGGGGCACACACACACACTCGCAATTGCAACGCTTTCGCTTTTAATTTAATTTTCTTTTAATTCGTTTTCAATTTCGTTTTCATATAATTTCCAATTAATTTTTCATGGAATTTTCTTTAAATTTTCTATTTGTTGCTGCACTTGCAACATTGGATTTTCCACAGGTTTTTCATTGTTTACACCAGTTTCACGCACCTTTTTCGCACATCAAGTTCAAAGCGTCAAATTTCAAGTTGTCGAGTTTTTGTTTTTTGTTTTTTTGTTGTATTTTTTTTTATGGAATTTTCATTTGTTTATTGCATTTTTGCCACAAAATTCGCTGTGTTTTGAGTGGTCGCCGCGTATATCCTTTCAGATGCGTCCTTTGCAGGAATGTGTCCCAAATTCAAGTGCGCCACAAACACAATTCGCGCCGCACTTTCCGTTTCGCCACTCAGCTGCTTGGAAAAAGGACTTCTAATGGGAAAAAATCGCAATGCCAGGCTGCTTCAACACACACACTCACACACAGCTACATCTGTGTGTGTGCGCGTGTGTGTGCTTTATATGCAGGCCAAAAATGGGACTCGCTGCGCTGCAAAATAGGGTTAGTAGGCATAATGCCAAGTGCATAGCCAGGAAAAACTGGAAAAGCGCGCGCGGCATTGTTGCGCAGCTTTTCCTACCCTTAAGCAAACGTGCTTTCCACTTCCACGCACTCACACACGTCCATTTCCATGAGGAAATTCTTGCGCTGGTGAATTTCGCTGCTTTTGGGGAAATTTTGATTTGTGTTGGACTTTTTGGGGGTGGAAATGTTGCGGCGCTTTGCGCGCTTCATTTGAATTTGAACTTGAGAGCGCGTAGAGTGCATGAGAGCTTGCTCGACTAGGCGATGCTCGCTAAATAAATATTCTTGCATTTTTTATATGCCAATTTTTTTTATAAACAAATAAATATATTTCTATATAGTGATAAATCAAAATATAGAACCACAATTAAGATATAATATTTAAGTATTTTTTGCAAATTTTCATTTATTTTAGTTGAATTTTTCTTTTAGCTTTTTTTTGCAGTCATATTAAATTGAAAAATTAGTGAAATACTGAAAAATAAAAGAATTATTAATTGTTAACAACTTTAAGAGCTCCTGAGCTGAAAGCCTATGTAAAATTTTCGAAAATTGAAAGAAAAATGTGAATTGTGTAAATATATATAAATAAAAATATAAAAAAATAATAAATAATATATAAACCAGCGAAGTAAATAAATATATAAAAAATAAATAAAAGTAAAATAATAATAATAATGATTATTATTATATTATTATTATTTTACTTTTATTTATTTTTTATTTATTATTATATAATTATTTTATTATTATTATATAATTATTTTACTTTTATTTATTTTTTATTTATTTATTTAATTCGATGGTTTATATATTATTTATTATTTATTTTTTTATTTTTTATAATATTAATAAAAAAACTAAAAATAAGTAAAATAAATCAAAAATAAAATATGAAAATAGAACACAAAATATAAATAAAAAATATATAGCGTATATGTATTAAAATAAATTCAACAAAACTAAATGATTAAATTAATATAATAAAAAAATAATAATAATAAATAAAATATGTAAATATACTGAAGAAATATTTTTTTAAAATTACATTTACGTATTTTATTTATTATTGATTAAATATTTATCAAGTTAGTGTGAGGCTTAAACATTCTCACTGAGGCTAGTTCAGCTGGGCGCAGCTTGGAGGAGATTATATATGATTCTTAATATTTTCTATTATATTTACTATTATTTATATAACTATAGCAAAATAAAAAATGTATAAAATCTTTAAATTGGTTAAAGAAAGCTAAACGTGGCAACTGAAGTCTGCAGCTTTTACGATATTCAAGTTATGCTTGAAAAACTAAGTCAACTGATCGATTGTTATCGATAAAAGAGAAAATGGGCTGAGTTATTGAAAATGTTAGCTTCGTACTGCATATGGTATAAACGAGTATTTATTTTCCATTTCAAGTCTCGAGCTGTTGTGGTTGAACTCCCATTTTCAATGGGTTCCAATTTAGGGCTTAAAATGAATTCCATTCAATTGGAAGCTTCACAACATTTATAGCAAAGTAAAGAGCTTAATAAACAGCAAAATTAATAAGAGAAATATAAAAATTATGAATGCTTATCGAAACCGCAAAATAATTCAATTCAAAAAGCAGAAAAAAGTGAAGCGAATCTGAGAAAAAAAAGTGCTGATTGAGGCGAACGAACAGTTAGAGAGATACGGCAACAGCAGCGGCAGCAGCTGAGAGCTCCGTTAAGATGGGGTTAATAAGATGAAGAAGAAGAAGCAGCAGCTAAAGTCCAAGCAGAAGCAGAAGCAGTTACGCAACTGAGCAAATGGGGCCCTATAACTGGGCAAGCGTTGAGCATTAGCTTTGACGCATCATTAGCCGTATTATCGGGCGCTTCTTTAATATTTCATGTTTTTCCGTTGCCTCAAATCATGTTAGATTTATGTGTTATGGTACGAGGCAGCGAGGGGGGCACGACGACTTTATCTTGCGCAAGCCAGCATCAGGTCTATCAAGCGTTAACTGGTTCTGGCCGTAAGCCTTCAATTTGGCTCAGACGAGCTTCGGCTTGCAACTTGGAAGCGCCGTTGGTTCTGCCAACCGAAATGTGTGCCTCACCGTTGTAATGATCGCTGCCAACTCCCCAGTTGCCCCTGCTCCACGCTCCGTCTTGACTATTTTCGTATTTTCCCCCGATTCTTTTGCAGTTGCAGTTGGTCTTAGAGCGATTGTAACCTGTTTCTCGTGTGGCAGAGAAAAGAACTTGGAGGCGACTCCAACAACAACAACAACAACAACAACAACAACGACGTCGACGACGAGAAAAAGTCCCGTACGAAAGTCCCAGTTATTCAAGAGGAAAAACCTGTTACACGCAAGTGGAACTCGCTTCGATTCTGGCCAAGAACAAATCACAGAACGAGCGAGCGAGCGAGAGAGCAGATCAAACAGCTAGCAACAACTGAAACACGTTAGTACCGTTGTGTCGGATTCTTTGTTGCGCAACTGTGTTGCAAGATTAGCTGAGCAGCAGCAGCAGCGACTGGTTTATTGCAACGTCGCGTCGTCGTCGACGTTGTCGATGAGGCAACGTCTCCAACAGCTGCCCCCCACCACTAACTACCTGCCAGAGGTTGCAACATCTGCAGCTAGAATCGGAAATGCAGCGCACATATATATATATACATATATATATATATATATCTAACATATATCTGTATAAAGTAAACAAAGCAAAAAACTCTTTGATAAATGCTTGGAAAACCTTGCCCAGGCAATCGCGTGCGTTGAAGCTTGACTGCGCTTTGCATTCAGTCAATTTTTCAAAACTCATATTGAGTACCGTTGCCCCCAGCCCCCTTGCACTTCTTTAACGATCAATTAAGCTGTTTTTCTCAGCCAAGGCTAACACTGCTGCCCCAACAGCAAAAATATCACCAGAATTATTTGCCAAGTGCAGCGAAACTTTTTTGCCTTTGTCTTTAGAGCTCTGATAATTATTATCATAATTATTTCAATGTGCTCAATTGTTGCATAATATTTATGAAAAAATATATATAATATATATATATATATATATATATGTATGTGTATGTGTGCATATATGTTTATATATTTTTATAGGGTTTTTAAGCCTTGAAAAGTAGAAATCAAATTTGAAGTTTGATTTTAGGCAATGTGAATTTGCTTAGAAAATATAATAAATATTTAAACAGACATAAATAATTGTTAAATATTGCAAAATTAATGATAAAAATTTATTATATGTACAAAATATATTTTCAAGCTTTAAATATTCATATAAAAAATAAAATAAAATTAGATTTATTTCTTTGCATTAAAAAAAAAATATATTTATATAAAAAATTTATATATAATTTTATTAAATTTTTTATAATTTTATATAATTTTGTATAATTTTATACATATACATTTTTTATTGTTGTATAATTGTTTATATATTTTTATAATTTAAAATATTTTTTAAAATTTATTTTCATGAAAATAAAATATTTTATAAAATTTTTTTTATGAAAATAAAATATTTTATAAAACTTATTTTCATGAAAATCAAATATATTTTAAAAAATGTAATTAAATTCGAAAAAAAATATATTAAAGTTAATTATTGAAATATGAAATATTTTTAAATATATTCAATTATTATATTTAATATACATATATTTAATAACTGCATGAGCATAATAATCTAAAACTCGGCTAACTCTATTGGAGCTAGTTTGATCTTTGGTAATATCTTCATATTCAGTTAAGTAAAAATGAATTTTACTTTGTTTCACAGAGTTTTACAATGGTTCGTTCAGAGACAAAGCTTCATTAATCGTTAACTTAATCAACAACAACAGCTGAATATGCAATACATAATTGAATAATGAAAAGGTGAAGGTTTCATATGAAACCATATCAAATTGAAAGTTAATTTTAGGATTCGCTATGCTCTTACTCAATGTATTTCGTTAAAGACGAATCGAAAAACAAGTCCTTAACATCAATTTGTAAATACATATATTAATTATGATGTAAGAGCATATCTGGCTGGCACTTACCTCTTATCGTGCTGGGCATGTTACATGCGTTCTTTGATCTCATCTAAAAGTACTTCATATAGATAAACAGTTAGACAGTTGAGCTGTAACTGTTAAGATTGCAATAAAAATTCACAAGCCAATCCAGTTTCGATAACATTTCGGGGGCACATGTCAATGTTATCGATAACGATGGCACTTAATTAGTTCAATGCGAACCAGTTCACGATCAACGCACACGAGAGCAAACAGTTTTCAAACGGTAAATTAGCCGAAGTGGGCGCGATTCGCTGATTGGCTGGCGCACGAGAGAGCGAGCAGGAGTGAGAGAGAGAGAGACAGAGAGCGCGCGAGAGTGCAGGGCCAAGAACAGCGCAACACAAGTGGACGCGCTGGACTGGACGTGTGGACAAACGTTCGAACACTAAACGGCCAGGAATTCAAATACGAATCCGGAGTCTCCAGCGCGGACTCATCTGCCAGCAGCTCGAAACCTGTGCGGAAGGCGGGCCGAACGGCCAAACGCGCATCGGGCCTCGCGATCAGCTTCAGTTGCAATTCGAAGAAAGGAGAAAGGAGTTTGCCAGCAGCAGCAACAGTCGGGCTCTGTTACTGTCTCAGCATCAGCCACCCCGCCTGGCCTACCTGTCTGCCACACACACACACACACATACGCACACACACGCATACGAAGAAGAATTCCCGCTAATTAAATACATGATCATCACTCAAAAATACACCCCAGCAACACGAAAGTTACAAGAGTCATTCGCGTATTTCATCAGAGTCGGAATCAAACGATTCGAGATGAGCGCGTGACACGATAAGTCGAGTTGATAGATTTGCTCAATGGCATAAGTAAGCTTTACACTGTTGGCATCGTGTCACGACCTATCGCATAGCTACCATCTCTAGAAAGCCAGCGTCCGCTTTGGAATCAAAATTGTTGTTGGAGCCCGTGACGTTACGTTGGGGGCCGCGTCATCAAAGCCGTGCAGCGCAGCAGGCTCCAGCTGCAGCTACATACACACACACACACACACACACTCACATTTATGCAAACATACAAAAAAAGCGCACCTTTAACTTTAATCGTTAAATAAACAGGAAGACTTCTACAGCAAACACTCACTCACACATAAACACACACACAGCCAGACAAGCACGCTCACAGCGAAAGAAAACTTATCACAAGTCGGTAGCAGCAGCGCAGAAGAAAGAAAAAAATGAAATAAAACAGGTTGAGAAGTACCGCTAAGCGGGAAGAAACAGCAGCAGCAGCAACGGCCGCTGCCGCTGCCTCTGTCTCTGTCAGCAGCGTCAGAGCAACAAGCCCCACAAGCAAAAAGGTCAACGAACGTTCTTAGCGAAGAAGAATGGAATCAAAACACAAAAACACAAAAAACTGAGCAAGAAAGAGCGCAAGAAATTACGGAGAGAGCGCAACAGTCAACCGCCATTGGCGGGCGAACCAAAGAGCGCAAAGAAAGTACGCGCAGAGAAAGCATGATCGTCGCACAACTTAAGAGAGTGCAGATGCTAAGAGACACAGAGAGAGTGAGAGCGCGTGAGAGCGAACAGTCAAAAAATTTATGCGGTATGCATTTTGAAAAGTATTTTGATGAAAATAACCTGAACGCAAATGTATTTTTAGCAAGAATTTCTGAAACGTAGCTGCTAAACAAAAGTGCATTAAAAGCTGCGGTCGCACTGGCTGACAGAGCGACCGAGACAGCGTTATGGAGAGCGGTTAAGCGTTGTAACTGTCTCGAGAAAGCCAAAAGAAACTGAAATTCTTGTTATATTGCTCAATATTTGGTAATACACACGCACACAATTAAAACGAACACATACAGACGTGCAAAAGCCATTGAATGTAGCGGTATATTGACGAAATTTCTGAGACGAGCCACAAGCAAAGCTCATTGACCTCCAGCAGCCGTCGACGTCGCCGTCGCTGTAGCCGTTGTAACTGTGTAATAAGCTTTTGGAACAGTGCGCGGAGGTCGGTAACAGCTGCAGGGGCTAGAAGTCTGTTTTATGTATTGTTGGTGGGTTTTTTTTTTGGTTTTTGTATTTGATTTCTTCCGTTCGCTGACGACTCGAGCTTCGAGCAATTCAACAGATTTTTATGTCTTCCTGTACAGCATAAAGCGTTGACTCAATTTAAAAAAAAAACAACAAAAAATTAAGACCAAAGATGCTTATGCAATTGGCTGTGTGTCTTTAGCAATTTATTTCGCGCTCGCTCGCTCTCTTAGCCGATAAGCCTAATGCCGACATTGTTATTGGTCAAGGCGAAATCTGTCCGAGACTTGAGAGTTTTGTCCAAGCACTTAAGCAAATAGCTGCGGACTCAAATTGCCTGCAACATTGATCCCGTTTCACTGTGCGTGTGCTCTGTGTGTGTGTGTGTGGGTAAGTTCTGTGTGCGCCCTACGCCGATTGGTCAATTGCTTGCTTAGGGCTTCCCTAGGCGAACAGCTGCCATTGGCTGTTTGCTGTTGTGCTCTCCTTTTCGACGTCCTTTCGGTGTGCCTGTTGCTGGCTTCAATACTCTTCGTTAAGAGAGTCGTTGCTATTTAAGGTATAAATTGGCAAACAGCATTTAAATTAGTGAGGTATTTAAATAACTTTGCTTTGTTTTATATATAATAAAGTAAAAATCTCTTGTTTCAATTGACTTACTAAGTAATAAAATACTAATAAAAAATATAATATATAATTATAATATTAAATTATTGTATTATATCATATAGAATTTTTATATATGGTTAGCAATTTTTTATCTTAAAACTTATTTATTTAAATATTAAAAGCTTTTACTAGTTTGAGTAAAATTTGCATAGAGCAAACAAAATTCGACTTGACTTGAACTATATATATTTTCTCCAATACACTTGCGCATTTGGCAGCAACAATTACTTTCATTCACAGAAATTATTTGAATGAATTTTATGCGACAGGACGAAGCAGGGTATAAATAGAGCTCGTCCTGTCTAAAAGTTTCCAGTTCCTAACTGTTTCTGGACTAGAACGCAAGTGCTTATATAATTAAACGTGTGTGTTAACTGGTAAATATAAGAAATATTGAACAAAAATGTTAAGTGAAATTAAACCGTGTTGCTCAGTCTTAAGGTTTTTCATAAAATTGTTTTTATATTTTATAAAATATTTTTTAGATAAATAAATGTGCAAAAAAATTGTAATATATATGTATGTACACAATTATAATTAATATATTTAATTCTTAGATAAGCTAGATTGTTTTGCAATAAGGTAATAGTTAACTTGTCTAATATATAAGAACAATTATTCGAAAATAATTTTTCAAAATATATGAAAATTAAGAAACAGGAAAATATATATACATACATATATATAAGCATTTATGAATATATAATTAAATTCAATATATTTAGTTTTAAAATAAACCACTTTTCTTCATATTAAAATATAAAAAAAAATATATATATTATTATATATTTTTTTAAGAAATAAATTTCATTTTTATGTTTATTTTTATAAATAAATTAAAATGTGTTACATTTTTAAGTTTAAAAAAATGATAATATTAAAAGTGTTAAATATTGCATTTAAAAACTATTTTGCTTTAATCTTTTCTTAATAATATTTTGGCATTATATTTATTATATTTTGTTTAAAACAATTTTCAAACAAAACAAATTGTGTATAAAATGTTTTCCAATTTTTGCAACAATGAAAATCTTAAATGCTACATTAGAATCACAAAACCAACATTAAATATGTAAAAAAAAAACGAAAATATTTTATTATTTAGTTTTTTTTTTTTTTCTAATTAAAAAAGTGTTAGGTGTAATTCTATGAAAAAACATGTTTGTAATTTATATTGTTATGGACTAAAGAGATTTCAGTTTTTGTTGGCTTATTTTAATTAATTGTGAATGCATGACAAAATGCAGTTCAATCAATTTGAGAGCAGGTGCATATAGTATAGGGGGACAATGTCTGCGATCGACAAAGATAGCTGGTAAATTGACAGCATTTTGAAACAATAGAATGAAATACCAGCATAAACAATTAAAGAGAGCTCAACATTTAAACGGAATTTTGTTGGCGAATCGTTCGGCTGCGATCGATGCCATGTTTGAATGGACCACAATTACAGTGCGGTCGGACAATCTGTTAACACACCAGCTACAGCTACAAAATTGTTGTCATTATAATTATTGTTGTTGCAATATTTATTTAACTTTATTGGCGTGCCATCCCCGGCCGGCTATAAAAGTCGCCTGCGCCGAGCGTTCAATTCACACAGTTAACCAAATTCTCAAACCAAATATTTGTGCTGGCATCATTAAAACCCTTTTTTCTGACGACGACCTGTGGCTCAATGAGGTTAATACGAACCACCCTAACGGTAGTTGGATGACGTTTTTACAGCTGGCCACGTTTCCCAGGGAAAAACACATTTTCGTTTCGTTCCATTCATTTCGCATTTTCATTTCCAATTAGACTGAAGCCCCACAAGCACGCGGCGGCTAACGTCCAAGTTGCTATTTTTCTACGTCTTTTTTTTTTTTTGAACACTTTCAGTCAGCGGTCGACGTTCCAATTTGCCATTTGAATTTGACACACAAAAAAACGAGTAAAAAACGAGTTAACTAAATCCAGAAAAAAAACTCTTTCTACAGATAATGGCGCCCATGTAGCCCCTACGATTAGAGCAGTTATCCAAAGAAGAGGCCCACAGCTAGCGAACGGAAGCAAGCTAATACCCAGTGATATTTACTAGCTGCAAAACAGTTAACACCCACGCACTCACACACACTCTTGCAGTCGCCAGCGCACCATGGACTTTAAGGAGTATCGTCAAAGGGGTAAGTCAAGTCCATAAAACGCACAGCGGCAGCTCAGATACAATTGTATCTCATTTAATTTGATTTGCATGCGTGCATGTATGTATATGTGTGCGTGTGTGTTGGTTCCACTACTAAAAGGATTTCACATTTGTCCTTAGCCATTTGGCCAGTTCAATATAATAAAACTCAGCTCGTTTATCTTGATTCAAAAAGCTTTCAGTTTGCTTAAATTATTTTGCCCTTTTTTCACAATCATTTTCCAGGCGAATTTTATAAGCTTTTGCTATAGCTTATATATGTTTATTTATTTTATATATATTTATATATCTTATATATTTTACTAATATTAATATAAATATTTAAATAATATTTATTTTACAATTTACTCTAGCTAAAAGTGGATTTTTTATTTTATTATTAAAATTATTTATTTGATTAAAAATTCAATTATTAAATTACAAAATTAGTCTAATAATTAGTAAAAATGTAGAAATATTAAATTATATAAAAAAATAATATTGCTTAATTTTTTTTTTTTAATTTTTATATTTCTTAGCATAAAATGTAAGCAACGTTTAATGTTTCTTAGCTATAAAAGCAATATTTTTTAGTTAATTATTATCTATTTTATGATGCTATTTTATATAAATATAAATATTATATTAAATGAATAAATTATTTATTATATATAATATATTTCTTTTTTTGACTAATTTATTGTTTTAAATAATTAACATTTTTTTTAAAACAATTCACATTTCTTTTTCAGTTAATTATTTTTTAGTTTTAAAAATGAAAAATGATTTTTTTTTCTATTTGAAGCTTTTTAACTAATTTTTTTAAATGTATTTATTTTATGTTAATTCAGTGATAGATAAATTTAGAATTTAAATTTTTTTAATTTTTAATTTAATCAATTTTAATTAATTTAAATTTAGTTTTTTAATTTTCTAAAATAATTTTAATATGAATCTAAAACTTTCTTGTAAATTTTAAAAAATTCCTAAATCCATTTAAAATTTGTTAACTTTAAGCAAATATTATTAATGTTTGGCTTGCAGGCAAGGAGATGGTAGACTATATAGCGGACTACTTGGAGAACATACGGGAGCGTCGCGTCTTTCCAGATGTGAGTCCCGGCTATATGCGGCAGCTGCTGCCGGAGTCGGCGCCCGTGGATGGGGAGCCGTGGCCAAAGATCTTTGGGGACGTGGAGCACATCGTGATGCCAGGCGTGACCCACTGGCAGTCGCCGCATATGCATGGCTACTTTCCAGCCCTCAACTCGATGCCCTCGCTGCTGGGCGACATGCTGGCAGACGCAATCAACTGCCTGGGCTTCACCTGGGCCAGCTCGCCGGCTTGCACGGAGCTGGAGATCGTGGTGATGAACTGGCTGGGCAAGATGATTGGACTGCCCGATGAGTTTCTGCACTTGAGCAACAATTGCAAGGGCGGCGGAGTGCTGCAGACGACGTCCAGTGAGGCGACGCTGGTCTGCCTGCTCGCTGGCCGCACTCGAGCCATCCAGCGCTTCCATGAGCGCAATCCCGGCTACCAGGATGCGGAGATAAATGCCCGCCTCGTGGCCTACTGCTCGGATCAGGCGCACTCGAGCGTGGAGAAGGCCGCCCTGATTGGTGAGTTCGCAGCAGATACGTAAGCCGCTTAAGTCTAACGCCCACCCGCCCACGCAGGACTCGTGCGTATGCGCTACATCGAGGCTGACGAGCAGCTGGCCATGCGGGGCAAACTGTTGCGCGAGGCCATCGAGGACGACATTAAGCAGGGCCTGGTCCCATTCTGGGTGAGTTCTGTCGTCTCTTGTCTTGTCTTGTTTTCAGCTTGTCAAAACTAATTGGCCGTCGTCGTCGTCGCATTGTGTAATTAGGCGCTGAGTGGATTTGTGGCCAGCAGCAGCTGCGTCTCACTCTCTGTTTCCTCGCCCTCTGCCTCCCTCTCTCTCTCTCTAGATTTCTCTAGCTGCTTCTCTGATTCCCATCGGAGCTAATTAATATGCGTCAGTGCCTCTGCAGCCGATTGCTCAGCTTAGCTATTTGCTTAACTGTTCTCTTGTGGTTAGCCTTCGTAAACGTTTCACTGGCAGCTGCAAATACTTTTCATTTTATGTAGAACTTGATTTTAATTTGTAATAATCTAGTTTTTTATAAGCTTGAATGTTTTCTTCTTTATTCCTTAAGTTTATATTTCAATGCTTTTCCCACATTCTTTGAAACTTAATTTTAGAGCTTTTGTAAACGTTTTACTGGCTGCAAAAAGCCTTGCAGCAACACGCTCAAGCGCAGCTTAAAGCTCTTGAGCTACACTCTATGTTAGCTGAAAGTGCAATGTTAACTCTATGTTAAATAACATTTTGCACTTAACAGGCTACAGCAACGCAGCTGCTGCCCCTCAAGGCTATGCAACAAATTTCGTAAAATAATTTTTCTGTACAGTTTCAATGGGAATTTCCAATAGATACACATTTTTCGATACAGGGTTCAAACTTAGATTTAAAGACTATATCCTTAGTACTTAAGGCGTATGCTGTGCTGAGAGAAGGACTTACATATTTATGGATAAGCAATCTGATACTCTAGTTTTCCAGGTTTATATCCTTGGCATCGCATAACCAAGCATATGATATTTGACTGGAAACCATTGTTGGGGGATGCGTCTAACGTGTGCTGAATGAAAATCTTTGCTAATTTAATCTCTTAGGTTTCCAGGACTTTATAAATGGCATAATTTAATGAAGACGCCATCGAACCGACACAGCTGCTATATATTTTCATTATATCATTTCGATCTGTGCATGCCATGTTAGGCGACATGAAATCAAGAGCAGAGATAAAATATTTAAATATTTAAGTCTGATATTAAATCATTTAGTTAAGTGAAGATCTACAAGTCAATAACAATTTATTACTCCTAGACAATTAACTTTTTAGTTCATCCTATTCTGGCATAGCTCTTACATTTTTCATAAATTCCAAGTAATAATTTTCGTCATACTATTACTATATAAAATTCTGTTATAAAACATTTTCAGCTTAAGCAATTAAAACTAAGAAAAGAAGCTAAAAAAAGCTTTGCATGCTTTTTAAAAGCTTCATTAGCTGCCTTTTAAAAAGCTTTAGAGTCAGCTTGTTAAGAAGCTTTATAAGCTGCCTTTTAAAAAGCTTTAGACTCAGCTTGTTAAGAAGCTTTATAAGCTGCCTTTTAAAAAGTTTTAGACTCTGTATAAGTCAGTATAAAGCTTTCTTTAATGAAGCTTCTGAAGTGCCTCAGACTATAGCTTCTACAAATCTTTCTTGGGAAACATTTTCTGCTTAAAAACTTAAAACAAAACAAGCTTTTCAAAAAGCTATCAAAAAGTTTTATATTAAGCATTCCAAAAGCTTTATAAGCAGCTTTAAGCACATTATTCCATATAAAGCTGCCTTTAAAAAAACCTTTTGAAGTGACAGACTACAGCTTCTAAAAATCTAAAATTTTTTGCTGACAAAAATGAAAGAAAATAAGCTTTTCATAAAGCTTTCCAAGAAGCTTTATATGAAACGTTCTAGGCAGCTTTATAAGCAGCTTTCTGAACAGCTTTAGAGACAGTATTCCCCAGAAAGCTTACTCAAACTACAGTTTCTACAAAGCTTTCTTTGGCTTCTCATTCACATTCAGCTTTAAGACTTTGCCTAATTTAGCTCTACTAACAATGTCTTATCTACACATAGGTCTGTGCTACGCTGGGCACCACAGGCAGCTGCAGCTTTGACAATCTGGATGAGGTCTGTACAGGAATAAATCCATCCATATGGAGTCAAGCTTAACTTGAGTTGTGAATTTTGGAATTTTCGTTCTTAGGTTGGCATCGTGTGCCGCGAGTACAATTTGTGGCTGCACGTGGATGCGGCCTATGCGGGCAGCGCGTTCATCTGCCCTGAGTTTCGCACCTGGCTGCGCGGCATCGAGCGCGTGGACTCGATTGCCTTCAATCCCTCCAAGTGGCTGATGGTGCACTTCGATGCGACGGCGATGTGGGTGCGCGATAGCACCGCAGTGCATCGCACGTTCAACGTGGAGCCGCTGTATCTGCAGCACGAGAACTCCGGCGTCGCTGTCGACTTCATGCACTGGCAGATACCGCTGAGTCGGCGCTTTCGGGCGCTCAAAGTGTGGTTTGTGCTGCGCTCGTTTGGCATCAAGGGTCTGCAGCGCCACATCAGGGAAGGCGTGCGTCTGGCGCAGAAACTCGAGGCTTTGGTGCTGGCCGATCATCGCTTCGAGCTGCCGGCCAAGCGGCATCTGGGCCTGGTCGTCTTTCGCATACGCGGCGAGAACGAGATCACCGAACGGCTGCTCAAGCGCCTCAACTATCGCGGCAACCAGCACTGCGTGCCGTCCTCGCTGAAGGGCCAGTATGTCATACGCTTCACGATCACCTCGACGCACACGACGCTGGATGACATTGTCAAGGATTGGATGGAGATCAAGCAGGTGGCCTCGCTGGTGCTCGACGAGATGAACATCACCATTTCGAATCGCGTCTATCTCAAGGGTAAACACTGGGCACTGCCAAACTACTGACACCTGCGCCCTTCCCACCTTCGTTTCGTTCTGCTTTTCATTTGTTTTTGTTTTTCGTTTTGTTTTATGTTTATTGTGTTTGCTTGTTGCTTTGAATTGTTTGTTTGTTGTGTTTAGCATAAAACACTTTGATCCACCCAAGACGCAGTATTTTATTTTGCTTGCAGCGGGTACTAAAGATACGCAATGTAGCTTTCATGAGTTGAAGATACAAAAGTATCTCTGTGTGTGTAAGTAAGACAGCTCGAAAAGTTCTGCCAAATATGGATTATATATAGAAAAGTATCTATGCAATTAGTTACTTATTAAGAAAGTATCTGACAGATAGAAATATTATTGAGATAGATCGATTGTATACATATAAGACAGTTTCAGTTATAGATATTTCTAGCTAAGTTAAAAAAGTATCTAGAAAAGCATACAGAAGCCTTAAGAATTAGCTGTTTATATAGTGAAGTTAAAGAGTATCTTTATAAAGAAATATGAGCTTAAAGTTACTTTTTTGAATAATCTCTCAGTTGAAATAGTTTTGTTAAGTTTTTAAAGATATAAAAGTATCTTTAGCTTAAATGCAGCTGCATTAAAATATTAGATTAGAAAATTTGTCTGTTTAGATTATTTTCTGTAAACAAATCCATCTATAAGATACAAAAGTATCTAAAAGTTAAATAGCATTTCAAGTGCACAGTAAAGAAACATTAAAAAAAGTTAAAGCTGATTTTGAAAGCCACAGTTGGATTTTCAAGTTACGTATCTGTGAAATCTAAGGCTTAAAAGTATTTTAAAGATACACAACTATTAGAAACTAAAGCTTATCTAACAGATATATGCGTGCATAAATATATAAAGCTTGCTAAACTAATCAATTAACTGCAATGCTCAAATGTATCTGTAAGATACAAAAGTATCTACAAGTCAAACTACAACTCTTAGGAAACTGTGAATAGCTTTTTGCAGTAAATTTCGTTCTGTGCCGCTCAAGCTAAACTTAAAATTAGCAATTTTCATAAAATTATTCCATAAACTCTTAGCTTATTCAACTTAACTCTCTCAACTCTTAGACACCAAAGAGAAGAGCGAAGCATTTGGCTCCAGCCTGTTGCTGTCGAACTCGCCGCTGTCGCCGAAGGTCGTCAATGGCTCCTTTGCGGCCATCTTCGATGCTGATGAATTTCTGGCCAAGACCTATGCGGGCATACGCATAGCGGTAAGTTCGATGCCGGCGCCACTTAACGTGCCTTGCCTAAGCTTCAAAGTCTTACAGCATCAGGAATCACCGTCGACGCGTCGTCGCGTGCGCGGCATACTCATGTCCGGCAAGCAGTTCTCGCTGGACTCCCACATGGATGTGGCCGTGGTGCGCACCACGCTGGACGCCAACAATTGCGACGAGGCCAACGACGCCGGCCAGAGTGGCCAGGCCGCACAGCTGGCCGGGCAGGCGAGCATACGCGAGGATGTGGACAACGAGGAGTCCGCCGCGGAAGGTATGAAGCGCAGGTAGCGTAGTCGCCAGTTTAGTGCTATTGCCAGTGCCAGTGCCAGTGCTCGCTTTGCTTGATAAGCCAATCGAATGTGCCGTCTTCTACTTCAATTTCTTGTTATTGATCTTTTGCCATTCTCGTCCAGAAACTGAGCTGCTGGAGCTGTGCCAGCGTAGCGGCAGCCACCAAAGCGGCAACCATCCAACAAGCCAGTCCAGCAGCTATAGCCACAACTACAATCACAATCACAATGCCACGCCCGCCAATCACTTTCGTCCCATTGCCTTGTACACGCCGCAGTGTGGCCAGCCGCTTGGGCTCATCGTGGACGGCGCCTGTCATATGTATCATGGCAAGCGCTTTCTGGAGCCCGTCAGCAGTCTCATCGACAACAGTTCCTTTACCAGCAGCATCAACCATATGCCCACGCCCATTACGACGCCGACGGAGCCGGGCGGCGAGAACAACGACTGGCCGGCGCTGACGTTTAGCCAGCTGCTGCTGGAACGCTATGGCAGCTCGTCGTCGCGCTCGCCGGACGCCTCATCCACGGACAGCAGCAGCCTCAGCCTGGCTGCCGCCGTCACGCCCACGCTCAGTCGCCTCAGCAGCCTCAACGATCTGGCCTCCCCGCTGCTCGGCTCCTTTGCATCGCAGTCGCAGCCGCTACATTCCGCATTGGGCGCATCCAGATTCAGTGACTCGGATGCAACAATTTGCTCAGCTGCCTCATCGCTGGAGTCCCTATAATATAAATGCTATATATACACACACACACCTCTTAATATATATATATATATATATAATATCTACTCGTATTCGAATGAACGATCCTTCACTGCTGTGCAATCAATAATGTTACCTATCGTACCAATTCGCGTCTATATATAAATACATGTAACTGTATCTATCGAGAGCGGCCCAAATGTAGTCCCATGTATTATAAATGTATTGTGAAATGTTGCAAATCTAAATTCAATATTAGCCCATACTAACTATATATATATATATACATATATTCCTATATAACACTTCGCGCTCTCTTGCTATATATATTCGATGTTCTATATGCGATATCTGTACATTTATTTTACTCCTCAATGTGATTAAATTTCAGCGTTAAAGTTAAACAAAAAAAGGTCGAAGAATGTCAGATTTGGTATCTCGAAGATACATGTGGTATCTGGTTGCGAACCAGCTCAAAATTTACGACAAAGGACGAGGTAGTGAGAGCTGACCGTGAAAACAAGCAAAAAGGAGAGAGAGCAAGCCGGGAGGCAGGGACGGAGAAAGGCAACGCACAGGCAGAGAGAGGCAGAGGCAGAGGCAGAGGGAGAGGGAGAGGCAGGGGCAGGGGGAGGGGCACGGGGAAAGGCAGAGGCAGAGGCGGAGGCACAGGCACAGGCACAGGCAGAGGCAGAGGCAGAGGCAGAGGCAGAGGCAGAGGCAGAGGCACAGGCACAGGCACAGGGGGGGGAGGCAGAGGCAGAGGCAGAGGCAGAGGCAGAGGCAGAGCCAGAGGCAGAGGCAGAGGCAGAGGCAGAGGCAGAGGCAGAGGCACAGGCACAGGCACAGGCACAGGGGGGGGAGGCAGAGGCAGAGGCAGAGGCAGAGGCGGAGGGAGAGGCAGAGGCAGAGGCAGAGGCACAGGCACAGGCACAGGGGGGGGAGGCAGAGGCAGAGGCAGAGGCAGAAGCACAGGGGCACAGGGGCAGGCAGGCACAGGGGGGGAGGCAGAGGCAGAGGCAGAGGCAGAGGCACAGGCACAGGCACAGGCACAGGGGGGGGAGGCAGAGGCAGAGGCAGAGGCAGAGGCGGAGGGAGAGGCAGAGGCAGAGGCAGAGGCACAGGCACAGGCACAGGGGGGGGAGGCAGAGGCAGAGGCAGAGGCAGAAGCACAGGGGCACAGGGGCAGGCAGGCACAGGGGGGGAGGCAGAGGCAGAGGCAGAGGCACAGGCACAGGCACAGGCACGGGCACGGGGGGGGGGGGCAGAGGCAGAGGCAGAGGCAGAGGCAGAGGCACAGGCACAGGCACAGGGGGGGGAGGCAGAGGCAGAGGCAGAGGCAGAGGCAGAGGCAGAGCCAGAGGCAGAGGCAGAGGCAGAGGCAGAGGCAGAGGCAGAGGCACAGGCACAGGCACAGGCACAGGGGGGGAGGCAGAGGCAGAGGCAGAGGCAGAGGCACAGGCACAGGCACAGGCACAGGGGGGGGAGGCAGAGGCAGAGGCAGAGGCAGAGGCGGAGGGAGAGGCAGAGGCAGAGGCAGAGGCACAGGCACAGGCACAGGCACAGGGGGGGGAGGCAGAGGCAGAGGCAGAGGCAGAAGCACAGGGGCACAGGGGCAGGCAGGCACAGGGGGGGAGGCAGAGGCAGAGGCAGAGGCACAGGCACAGGCACAGGCACGGGCACAGGGGGGGGGGGCAGAGGCAGAGGCAGAGGCAGAGGCACAGGCACAGGCACAGGCACAGGGGGGGAGGCAGAGGCAGAGGCAGAGGGAGAGGCAGAGACACAGGCACAGGCACAGGCACAGGCAGGGGGGGAGGCAGAGGCAGAGGCAGAGGCAGAGGCAGAGGCACAGGCACAGGGGGGGAGGCAGAGGCACAGGCACAGGCACAGGCACAGGCACAGGCACAGGGGGGGGAGGCAGAGAGGAGGCAGAGGCAGAGGCAGAGGCAGAGGCACAGGCACAGGCACAGGCACAGGGGGGGAGGCAGAGGCAGAGGCAGAGGCAGAGGCAGAGGCAGAGGGAGAGGCAGAGACACAGGCACAGGCACAGGCACAGGCACAGGCACAGGCACAAGCACAGGGGGGAGGCAGAGGCAGAGCCAGAGGCAGAGGCAGAGGCAGAGGCAGAGGCAGAGGCAGAGGCAGAGGCAGAGGCAGAGGCACAGGCACAGGCACAGGGGGGGAGGCAGAGGCAGAGGCAGAGGCAGAGGCACAGGCACAGGCACAGGCACAGGCACAGGCACACGGACAGGCACAGGCACAGGCACAGGGGGGGAGGCAGAGAGGAGGCAGAGGCAGAGGCAGAGTGCAGATGCACAGTCACATGCACAGTCACATGTTTGTATTCATAGTCATATTCATATTCATATTCATATTTATATTCATATACACATTCACATTCACATTCACATTCACAATCACATTTTTTATTCATATTCATATCCATATTCATAATGCACAAGGATAAAAATAATCGAACATTGCGAGTTGGGTCGTTACTGAATGTTTAATAAATGAGCTCAATTATTTTACAGATTATTAAATTGAATACAATCGGTACGGTAAACTATATGGAATATTTGGAAAGCAAAGTGAATTTCAACGCTGAGAGCATTGTTAGAAGATGCGGAAGGCGGCGCGAGCATCTGCTGGTGGCTCCCCTGCTGGAGTTGTCGTTCCTGGGGCTTCCGTAGTCGTCTGGGGGTTCAGATTAACTATCGGATAATGGACTTGCGCGTAAAATGTTAACAAGAATATCACAATGAAATCGTAGAAGAGTATGATGACTGCCAGTAGATAATCGTTTACTCTCAGTTCCGCAAAGCGTCCTCCGTTTATTGTCTGAGCGTGGTACATGACAAACTGGAAGTAAGAGGGAGTAGAGAAAGAGAAAGAATGATAGCAAAATATAAACGTTATTGAACACTTACCGTCAGAATAATAATGCTCACGAACAGCTGGTGCAAGATAATCGAATGGGCTGTAAGTGTCATTAGATGCAACATCACCAAAAATACGGAAACAATCAGGAATATAAATGATATTACAAATAATATAACTACATCCAGAGTCAGGTCATGCTGAGGAGGGAAGAGGTTTGTGAGGCTTAGCTGGTTGGCCGTCTGAGCTTGCCACTTACCGGTAGGATCGAGCCTACGAGTATAGCAATGAATAATAAAAGGACACATATCAAAAACCAAAGGACCAGCTCTGGCCAGCTGGTCCGCGCAGCCAGAGCAAATATCCCCAGTATGGCGAATTCAAGCTAATGGATTATACAATCAATGGCATCATGTGCATATATATAAATATATATAGAAATCTAGAAATGCACTCACAATTAATATCGCCAATATCCAATTCACAGCGATCATAACGCGAACCTTCTCCAAAAATATGAAGATCAGGACTAATATCACCGACAGCGTGAAGAAGATGCCGCTGATAAATTCGAATTCTCTAAACACATCGCAGAGCGCGTCACTGGACAATGGACAGACCAAAACCGATATATTTATATATATATATATTCATATCTATGGATTATTTCATTCCACTTACACAAAACTAACGGCCAGCCATTGGCCAAGCGCCACCAGTAGCACAAGCAGAGTCATCAGATAAACGATTGCGACGAACTTCCGTCGACTATGTTCACTTCCAGCGTCATCCCCCATTTCTTGAAATTGCTTCCTATCCTCTCTTAGACATATACGAAGAATTTATGTAAAAAAAATGTTACTAAAAAAAGATATTAGGAATATTATTAGTAATTTAAATGCTCAATAGCACAAGGATCAAAGCATTTTTGATTTCAGTTCGAGAAAGGGCAAACCTGCTCGGAGAGAGAGAGAGAGCTGAGTATTAAATGCCAACTTGTTTTGAAATATTGACAAGGGTTCTATAATATCATAAAGGTATGCATATCTATGGGAAATGCCTAAGTGCAACTGCAGACCATGAATATTCTTGGTCAGGTCCAGCTTTGATCTTTGGCTCTTGAGTTGTCTAAATTTATAAATGGTCTAGTTTGTTTCAAATAATCGATAACAATCGATTAAAGACCTTATCGAACTTCGGTTATTAAATTATATCTTTTAGCTAGAGTCTTTAAATTTTGCAGCTAGTTTTATGTATTCCGTATACAATTTTGGTTTTTTTTAGATTTTTAAAATATTCTTAAAATTCACTTGCAAATATAGACTAAATGTAAATGAGCCACATATTTAATAGAATATATAGATAATTAACTTGTAAGTTAGAGAAGCAGAAATTGGATCACTCAAAGTTGCGACGCTTTGCGATTGAATGAGATGCATTTTTGTCAGGGGAACGCAGGTTCGACTTTAGGCAAAGTCAGTTTTGTTGTCAAGAGGCTGCAGGTTCGACTCCCGCCAAAGTCAGTTCAGTTGCCAAGAGGTCGCTGGCTTGACTCCTGGCATTGTTAAGCAATTAACTACAAAGTAAAGCAAAGTCACGGTATCTCGTAGTCGGGCACTCCCAACTGCAATTTCATCTAGGCATCGTCAGAGTTGGCGTCGTCTAATCTGTTTATATTTTCTATTTGTTGCTTGCACTAATACTCTTTATACAAATTAAAAAGTTGCTTAAGTACAAAAATACGTGCCACAAATGGAAATCGCAGATACTCCAGAGCAGCAGACTGCGAGAACGAAGCTGAAACAAACGTATGTTGTGACGATATTAATGCTATTGTTCGGCCAGGTTCAGGTCGTGGCCATAATGGAGATGTGAGCGAGAGAGAGAGCTGAATTCATTTATATATATATGTTGATCTTAATTCCATGTTATGCGTTCCGCAGCGAATCCCTCAAGCGGTTTCTCACCAAGCATTACTACGTCAGCTTGATGAATTTCTTTGTCAGCTTCATATCGATACAGCTGTATGTGTTCTTTTATAGCATGCTCGAGCGCAAATCGAAATGGATACGTTTATTTGTCGGAATCTGGACGGTAAGCCAAGAGAGTGAGTTGTGGGGATACTCTTTATATTCCTGTGTCTCCCTTTCTATAGTACGAGGTGAATACCATTTCAATAATGAAGCCCGCTAAGACAGCTCCATTTATTTCCCTGGTCGTATCCTGGGCGCTTACCTTCGTTGTCATGGCCATTAGTTTCATCTATGGCAACTGCGCTGTAGCCCATCAACGTGGACTCTTCGTAGTGAATTCCAAGTGTTCTTTTAGATCATTCTATTGCTTGACTTCTGCCCCCTTTCACAGGTGTCACGCCACAATGTGATACGCTGGAGTGAGCGTATGTATGTGCTGACGTGCTTTGGCATCATCGTCTGTGCAGAGATGAAGCATATATCGATCGAGTTTCCGGCGCTCTTCATTTACACTGTCATGTCAAATATTGTAAGTGCCGTTACTTCCTACCAAATAACACTAGAGGCACTCGAAGAAAGTTTGAATTGAAAGCTCTCTAGTTTAGCTTCTTAAAAATCTATATATATCACGTTGAGCAAACTGTTAAAGTAGCAGTCAAGCTTTAAGCAAATATCACTTAAAGGATTTCAATTTAAAGCTTTGATGTATCTCACAGCTTCGCGTACGTAAAGCTTTATGAACTGAAAGCTCTTTTATCAAATTTACATCGATATCACTTAAAGCTATAGGATAATTTGTCAAGAACAAGTTCAACTTCACACGCATTTAAAGCTTTTTTTACTTAAAGCTCAACCAAGCTTTAAGTTATAAACTCTAGCTCCGCGAGGCTCGCATCACAATTAGACTTTAAGCTAATCTCGTACTTAAAATCAAGCTTTAACTTAAGTCAAACTTGTCCTACATAAAATAACTTGAATTTAAAGAGCTTTAGCTTTGAAGCTCGATACAACTGAGAGCTTTTTTGCCATAGTGTTATTTGGAATATCGAAAAAACGTTCGTTTAGCTCAAGCCTCGCCTCTGTTGCAGTTTGTTATTGTATTTGCTGCCTCGATACGAAAGCCGAAATTTTATCAGTCGGAGGACATCGCCGATCACATACTCATCGGTCAGCTATATTATTTGAACATCTTTGCCCTGTACATGAGCTACGTGTGGACGACAGCAGCTGGCATCGATTTGATCAAAACGCACTTATCGTTCAGGTAGCGTCCAGTCGCCTGGCTGGCAGTGTTGCCATTTCCATGTAGCGCATGCGCCTATGAGTGCTCAACAACAGCTGTTGCACGCACACACACACGCGACATAAACTTTGCCTCCATAACATTTAGTTCGGGAACATTGCAAATGCAAATTGGGAACTTTTTGTTGCCTGCTGCTGCTGCTGTTGCAGAGGACGAGTCATTAGCAGATCTTCCTCGTGTTCCTGATTTGTGCTCCAGTTTGAAGCCAGTTTGTAATCGACTTTTCTCGTGCTCGTATTCATTCGCCATTCAGTGTTTGGGCCTTCGTCCTTGTCGTAGTTTTTCGTGGCTTAAAATCGATAGCAAAAAAAAAGTTTTCAGCGCAGCGACAGAATAAAATTTGTAGCAGAAAGTTCGTAGATAAATATGTAAATAATACTATTTCACATCAATCTGCACAAAATGTTCGCGATTCATTCAAGCAAATTTATGTCGCACGTTCGCCACGAAATTATATCAAATACATGCCATTTCATATAGAGGTGTAATTACAAAATATATAAATATATATATAAATTTATGTGTATAAGTGTATAATAGATCTATACAGATATATATCCATAAACATATATAGTAGCCATATAAAAAATGTGTTTGTGTGCGTGCGTGCGTGTTGTGTTGTGTGGCTTTAAGTTACAAACTATTTTCTAATACATGTGCCAAGTGCGTGTAATCTTAGCTGAACTAAATACGGAAACAGTTAACATTCAATTTGTGCCGGAGTAAGCGACTGCTTTATGCATAAGGAAAACCTCACTCACTCGCACACACACACACATACACACAGCTGTGCGTTGTGCCTGTTGTTGTTGTTACATCAATTTGTTACAATACATATGTGAAAATGTTGAATTTTTTAACATTTAGGATTAAAAAGTATATATATAACAATCAGTTAAGTGTTTTACATGTTTTATGTTATTTTTTTTTCTGCTTTAGACACAGTTTTCATTGTGTTAAATATAATTGTTGCGCTTAAGGCCAATACGAAGAAGGCAGCAGCAAGTCCTCCATAAGAAATTGCCATACAGGTGCTGTTCGTTGACTTCGATTCCGGGTGCTAGCGGGTTGGAGGGAGGGCGACTCCATCTAATGGGGCGCCTCGGTAACGGATTTTGCAGCATGATCGCTGCCGCTGCTGCCCGAGGGCAAAGCACACACTGCAAAAGGTCAGGCAAAAGAAACGTTTATATTAGGGCTTAGAACTTCATTGGACATTAATGTACCCGACTACAGTCTCACATATATACATATACATATATATATATTTACAGTTACTGTTGTTGCAAAGTCCAAGGGTCTTAAAATTAACTACACACGACCGTTTAGCAAAGTAATCGTTCGCTTAGTATCTGAGCAAATAAACAGCTAATTAGCACATGGAGCACACGCAACGAATTGTTTTACCTTTTTGCTTAAACTAAAATTTTGTTCTTTCTACACACACACACAGCTGTATGTGTATATGTATGTGTTGATGTTGATAGCTGCCTTAGAGTTATGCGTATGTATTGGGTAAGCGCAACAAGTTGCCCTGCTGCATATGTTTTTCTTATACTTTTTACTTTTTCTTTTTCTTTTTCTTTTGTTTATCAATTGTAAATCGACACTGCAAGTAAATAAAAATGAAACATTGTTGAAAAAAAAAAGATGGCAATCGATTGGGGGTTAGTTGTGCGCGTTTATCCACGCCAGTTAAATCGACAATAATAATTAACTTCAACCATAACCCAGACAGACAAACGTTAAATAAGTGCAGAAAAGTTATCTTTTGCACGGGCTGACAGACAGGTGACAGATGTGTGATAAGAGCATTTTCATAGCCAATTCCCGAGGTGAGTGTAATTGCATTAAATATTATATTTTAAAATATCTAGATAGAAATATAAAACTGGAGAGAAACGAAGTATTTTCAAGCTGCCTGACTGACAGACTACGTAGCTTGCATGGAGACAAAGCAACTCCTTATCAAGACTGTGTATACAATACATATACATGGACTTAGTAATACTGATTAGCCGTATAAATATGTGCAGTTTGCTGTCAGAGAACTCTACTTCTCGCCATTATACAATTATGTCTGAATATATACAAAATTATTAAGCAATGTGTTGTGTGAAAGTTGTTAACAATTACGTGTTTGTGTGTGTGTGTGTGTGTGTACTTAGTATACTACTTAAAACTATGTTAAGCAAAGTGTAGGCAAGCGCATTAAACCTTTTCCAGTTAACTTAATAATCAAAGTACATATTATATACACTTAAGCATAGCGTTGCATTACAAGCCAATTAGTTAGCTGAAGATTGAAGCATAAGCACGAGCGCTTTGATCACTTCTGATCGATAAGTCTTACCTATTATGATGATGAGCAAGACGACGGCAATGACGCCCAGAATGATCATCATCTTCATGTTGGCCCACCATGCTTGCGCTTTAGTTTGCATGCCTGCTGTTCGAACTGTGAGGCGCCCTGTTCCAGCTGATCGGCTCGCTCGCCCAGCTCCGATAATTTCTGATCACGTTCGAGCACCTTCTCGACATTGACGCGCATTATGCCCACCACTTCGTCCACTTTGGCCTGTGTCTGCTGCAGGCGTTTCTGTGCCGCATTGTTGTTGCTGTTGGCCGAGTCGTTGTTGTAGTTGTAGTTGGATGACGAGGCATTTGGCGGCGGCGGAAGTATGGGAAAACTGTATAATATTATATATGTGGCGGCAGGGAAGCAATACTGCGACTTAGTGCAACGCACGAATGCCAGCACCCAACATTCGATTGGAATGCATTCACTATAATTGGATACTATGACATCAGAAGTCGATTCGACTATATGGGGCTTGCATTTGTGCGTTGCGCTTTTCAATTTCTATTTCAATTGTCCATGCAGCGGCTCGTCTAGCTCTGGATCCAGCTTTTGGCAGTTTTACTTACTCATTGTTGTTCGAACCGGAAGGTGCGGGCGCCTCGTTATTCTCCATCTTTATGCTTGTTTAAGTGTGTTTTCTGCGCTGCGAAATAAGCAAAGAACAAATATTAAACAAAAAGTTCTTTGTTTTAAAGGCAATTTGATTGATTGGCTACTATATACCCTGGCATTTAGGGCATGTTTAGAAACTACTTTCAATGCTAGTCATTCTAAATTAGATTTCTTAAGTCTGAGTCAGTTTTGGGGAACAACATTAATCAAAATTAGGAGAATGAACAAGAGAAAGTGACACAGATTAGGCTAGGGTATGGCCAAGGCTTTTTATCTAAATACATATTGCTAAATATAATAATAACATTGCAGTTATCGCAAAGTAAGCTGAATCACAAATTTGAGACCGGAAATAAATATTGGTTTATATTATATACAAAACAATATGGAAAGAGTCTGTTCTAAATGTAAGGTCTAACTGTTCGATAGGCTTAGATGAAATATATAGTAAAGGCGATCTAGCTGGAGCACATATTGAAGGTACTAGGGAAATACCTATATATAATATCTATACAGCCAATTAATTTTAAGGGGCACTGAGAATTTCGCTTGATTCTCAAGATACGAATCAATTAATTGCGGTGAGCACAGACACACACACACACACAAGCACAGGCAATCACTCATAAGCATGCACACACACACATACGCAAAGCAAGAGCTGCACACACTTAAAATTCGCGATTAACAAAGTTAAACACACACACGCACTTCGTAACAATATACACAACAAAAAAACTACATTGACATGTAGAAGTACATCTTATCTATGCAACATTTTGTCCATTTATGAATCATACAATTTTCGAACTTGAACTAGCACAAAAATAGTGATGAGCGGCAATGGGTACAACGCTGCTTGGTCACACTGCGCACTGTGTAAAGTTCACAATAAGAAGTGTAGCTGTTAATAGTGGAAATAATTGCCATTGTCATTAGCGCATCAATCGTTAATTTGACTTGGTTGCTTCCACAAACCAACTAAGCTGACCCACTGAACCGCGACTCTTCACAGTGACGCAGCAAACAGTGACAGCAGTGCCAGCTCTAGCAGCACCAAAAAAAACTTGTTGCTCGTCGAATTTTTCGCAGCCGCCTGCCAACGCACAATATTTACATTGCGTTGTCGGCCTCGCCCTATTTAGCCAAAAATACACTTACCTGGAATATGCTTGTTGTGCGTTTATTTTGTTGTTTCTGTTCCGTTTCAATGTTTTATGTGTGGTTTTTTAATTTTCTTTTGATTTTGATTAATAAAAAAATCTGTAAGGCAACGTTGTGTTTTGCTTGACAATTTTTACAGGCTGTTAATGAAAAAATGGTGCTTGTTGCTGGTAGCCTAACAGAGATGTAATTAACATTGCGTTCAACGCAGACGCATATTTGAGCAGCGTTTACAGCCTATGAATAGCAGCGCTGTTAATAAAACTGCGCTCGCCGCAGACTTATTTTTGCGCACTATTTGACAGTCCGGCAACGCTGTAACTTTTTAAATGGCGAATAATTTAAAAATGAATAATTTTTCAGCAATAATTGCCAAATGTAACATGGAAAATGCATAACTCGCTGGCTTCCAGGTTACTAGTGCGACTCCTGTTGCTTTTTGCGCTAGTAACTGTTATTTCGATTGTCATTCTAACGAAATGGGGCTTCGATGAGCTGACCTCACAAACGGATAAAGATTCGCCTCCCAATCCCAGCGAGACAAATGGCTATACTTATGCACTGAGCTCTCGGGATGCGGAAATCGAGCGTCTCAAGCACGAGGTACTCACGCTACGTGCTCAGCTTGTGCTCGTGCAGAGCAATCGCAGCAACAATGGACTACCGGTCCGGTTGCCCTTGCAGAGCAGTGGCTACTCCCCCTCCTCCGCCACAGCCTCCTCCAACAGCAACAACAACAATAGTAACTCGCATCTGCACCAGTCAGACACCACGATTGCCTCGCTGACGCATCACTACGACTGCAGCAGCTACATACGCAAACAGGTGGGCGCCGCTGAGATACTTCACGGGCTGCCCCTCAATAATGAATACGAGATGATTCCGTTTAATCACTTCACCTTCACGCGCGTCTATCCTATTGATCTGGGTCTGGGCAAGCGTGTCGTGGAGAAGCCCATTGGCTACAGGCGTCGCGATCTCCTGGAGGCTGTTAACAAGGCGCTCGAGAGTTTAAATCGCAATCATACGGCGCGTGCCAGAGCCAAAGGACTCGCAGCCACCGAACTGGGCCGCTACACGCTGGATGACTTTGTCGAGGGCATTTACCGTACGGAGCCCACAACGGGCAGCCAGTATGAGTTGTATTTCCAGAGCATCAAGCATCAGACAAATGTCGTGCGCAAAGCACTAATCATGCGACCCTTTGCTCCACTGCAGACGGTGCAGCTCTCGGAGGTGGCTGCCAGTCCCATCATACATGTAATCCTGCCACTCTCTGGACGACTGCGCAGCTTTCGCAGTTTTGTACAGAGGCTAAACAAACTGGCTGATCAGCGCCTGCACCTGGTTGTCGTCTACTTTGGCGAGGCGGGACTTAAGGAAGCCCAGCTAATTGCAGGAGGTGCTAAACGTGTGCAGCTCGTTGCCTTGAATGAAACATTCAGTAGAGGTGAGTGGCAGCTAGAGTCTGTCTTAGATAACCTACTAATAATTGCCCTTACAGCCAAAGCCTTACGACTGGGCGCCGAGCACATTCCGCCGCAGGCAGCAAAGGCAATGCAAGATGCTTTGCTCTTCATGTGCGATGTGGATATTGTCTTTACAGCCAAATTTCTGGAGCGTTGTCGCTGGAATACGGCGCCGGGCAAGAAGGTAGTTGGCAATATAAAGCAAAGCGACTTGACTAACTATTTTCCATTCTTAGGTTTACTATCCCGTGGTATTTAGCCTCTACAATCCACATGTTGTCTATACGCTGCAGGGCAAAATTCTGCCCAGCGAGGAGGAGCAGCTGGTCATCTCCAGGGATACTGGCTTCTGGCGTGACTTTGGCTATGGCATGACCTGCCAATATCGCTCGGATTTCCTGCAAATACGCGGCTTTGACGAGGAAATCGTTGGCTGGGGTGGGGAGGATGTGATGCTCTATCGAAAATATGTCAGATCAAAAATTAAGATCGTAAGGGCAACAGATCCCGGCATCTTTCATCGCTGGCACACCAAGGTAAGCCAAACAGAGTAGCTCTGGCCAAACGTATTCTGATTGACGCTCCTTTTTTTGTCTTACAGATTTGCACCGGTTCACTTAGTGCGGATCAGTATCGCGCCTGCATACGTTCGCGCGCATTGAATGAGGCATCTCATGCCCAGCTGGGCTTTCTGGCCTTTCAGGACGAGATTGCCGCTGCAATGGCCCACTCGTGATATCTTTTTGGAATACAGGCCACTGCTTACAATCTAGTTAGCCACAATGTGACAATAACTTGTATTTAGCCAATCGTTGAACTAGCATAATTGTTAAATCTGTTTCTTAGACGCCTAGATAATTAACTAAAACTAAAATTAACTTTACTCTGTAGTCGTATGACAAATTGTTCTTCCATGAAGCGAACTAGATGCAATCTTAAACAACAACAAAGACAAACAAACGAGAAACACAAACCAAACATATTTAGCATATTGTATCATATAGTGAACCTATATATATATATATATATATGTGTGTGTATATATACATACATATATAAACTGCGTCTGCTCGCATTAGATAAACAAAATTAAATCGTTTAATTAAACTTGTCGCCGTTGTAAATTTTATAGATGTGCGGACTTATGCGAGCTGAGTTGAGTGAATGCCAACGACCTCCATTTGGGGTTCAGTGCACATGCAGACGACGTAGCAGAAGAAGAAGATGACGCTGCCGAAAAAAAAGAAAAACAGCCGCAGGAGCAGCTGTGGGCTTTTATTTCACTCTAGCGTAAAGTTCAAATGATATTTTTACTATGCTCGTAGTACGCTGCTCTAGCCGAGAGCATTACAACTTTCGCAAACTGTTTGTAGAGCTTTCATATAGAACTAGAGTTATTTTGTGTAGATTATTTTCTAGATTTTTGCCGCTCTTCTATGCGATTTTCATAAGCTGAATTAGGCATATCTTTATATTATTTTTTCTATGATCTTAAACTATTTTGGATAAATGAAATTTGAAAGATGGAAAAATAAAAACTAATTAATTTAAATTAAATTATATGCATAAATTTGATATTTTTATGTTCATCCACTTGTCTACTTCTTCATGGTGTTATTTATTATTTTTTTTAAATTTGTTCTCCCTACTTTCATTACTCTTATCCTATATTAACTTCTTTTCTAATTTCACTACTTGCCTTTTAGTTTCTCTTCTTTTTTGTCTTTTTTCCTCTGTCTCTTTTCTTTAATCTCTCTTCTTCTCTCATTCTAACTTCTCTTCTTTTCTCTGTTCACTTCTCATTTCTTCTTCTATCTCTTCTCTTCCGTCTATTATCCCATCTCCTTATACTCATTCCTTAGTTCCTGATAAGCTCAACTCTTTCCCACTTAAATATAACACACTTCAACATCACCCTTCTATGCAATTCTCATTCATCCACTTCTTCATTATTTATGTTTAGAAGAGCATGCAGCTGTGTCATCTGTAGATCTACTACATTTATTAAGTGATTCCATCCGGCGGTCTTGTTAAGCTTTATGCTTAAACCCTTTTCATGGTCACGGTCTTGGGTTATGTAAGAGCCGAAAAATGTATTTGAATCTAGCGCAATTAGCAAATGCTAATTTCACGCCTTTAATCCAAGATTTATCCAGTTATTGTGAGTCAGAGACTGGGAAGGAATTCGCTTGACCATTACGCAATGCGAGAAAAAATCGAGGTGTTTTAATTGGCCGCCAAAAAATAATAATGACAGGTAGGTGGGTGCGCAACAAAACATCCTCTTGTCATTCTTCGAATGCCAAACTGACCATGAAACCACGAAAACTGATTCACAATTCCGACTCTGTGTTGATTCCCATTCAGGCAGGCTTTTGGCCCACACCCAAGGTGTTGCAGGTGAAGTGACAAAACGGCGCCACAACCACAGTCACAGTCACAGCTACAGCCACAGCCACAGCCACAGCCACAGCCCCAGCTCCAACGAAATGCCAACACCTCAACCACGAATACCAGAGTTTATTTGGATCTACATAGAGCATAGCCTCCGCCACCCGCTAGCTCCATATCGCGCTTCAGTGCGTCTCTCTGTGTGAGTTTTTCGAGTTCGGTTTCGGTTTGGGTTCTAGTTTCAACGAATTCAAATAAATACCCGTGCCACAGAGCTCAGCAGCACATTCGTGTTTTCAATTCTGTTGCCAGCAATACACAAATCCAAATCACCTGTTCGAAATCGCGCCAAGGATTCGAGAGCCCAGCTCTATAAATTCTCTCCGCACGTGCCTGACTACGAAAATAAACATTTGTGGAAGTGATAAATAGAGTGAACCAAAAAAAAATATATAAAAACTACAAAATGCATGTGCTGCAATTGGTGAGTTAAGAATTAACAACAAAACTTAAATTGTGAATTAAAAATGTTCAAAAATATTTAAAAATTTATTTAAGACAAAGAAAGTTTGGAGGTCTCTGCAGATTTAGATTTTAAAGCTTAAAAAATTAAAAAAAAAAATTTATTTAAAATTCATTTTAGTTAAAAAAGTTTAGTTTTTGAAAATTCATATATTAAAGAACAGATTTTTTTTTCAATTTTAGCAAAGTTATTATAAATAAAGAAATATTTAGAAAATATATAATGAAAAATAAAATATTTTAAAAATAATTTCTATGTAAAAATTTTTAGTCTTTGAGTATTCATATATAAATTTCTAGAAATTTTTTAAAAATTATATTGCGATTAGATATCCAACTCATATTTCTACAGATTTTTTAATTTATTTTTTATTATTTGTCTGACGTCAAGCTAATTAATTAATTATTTTTTATGGTTTTTTTTATTGTATTATTTATTATATTAAAAACTCTGCCTCAGTTAAATTATATATTATATTACGCTAATATGCAAATGCTGAAATTAAATTTGTATAATTTAAATATTTACCAGAATTTACAGCACGATGCTGAGTAGAATATTTAGAAAAAACAAACTTTACATTTCAATAATATATAAAAAGCTATAAAAATGTAATGCATGGATGATTTGAGTTGATATAAAATTAGCTTTATGTAAGGAGATCACAGCCTAAATAGGGAAAAACTAATAAAATGGCTAATTTTATTTTATAAATATATAATATAAATTTGCACAAATTTTTTTTAATATATATATCTATACTTTGCGCACTTAAAGTAAATTTTCTTGGAACAAGTTGGCAGTACTAAACCTCCGCAGCAGTCAAGAGAACTTAGAACAACCTTACCTACTTCCAGTCTTACCTAACCTTACCTGAGTTCTATAAACATATTTATATAGACGAGTTTATATATATATTATTATTATAGTTATATATTACTATATACAGCTTATGCAAAGCAGTAATTAAGTGAGCTTTATATATAGTTGATATACTCTAGCTATAATCTATATATACTATAAACTCAACAAGCTAAGCCTATATCAAGCAGAGTACGCTTCATAAAGCTATAGATAGATTGAACTTCGGAGCTAGGTTAACATGTTTAAACTAGTTCTAAGTAAGAAGCTCATCAATTAAGAACTAGTTAACTCATGTGAACTTAGTTCTGATGTTTTAAGCTGCCGATAAACCTAAACTGATTCATAGATATATCAAAATATATAGAGCTAGTTCAGAGAGATTGCCCCACTCAATAACTCACAGACTCTGCTCAGAGTTTAGAGCTAGTTTATTTCGAATTTGAAGCTAGTCTATAGATATAGACAGATAGCTTCAATACTCATTATAAAATCCTATTGCTGACCTACGCATTGTGCAATGAGTCCGTAGAGAACTCACGCATAACTCTCGCTCTATGATGTAATATTTATAGAAATTTCGTTGAATATTATGTAAGTGGCAAATTATTCATAAATTCCCTGCCAAAATATGCTGAGCGTTAATATTTGCTAATATATATATAAATAAATATATATATGTATAATTATTCTAATAAAGAGCGCCCACACTCAGCGAGAAGTCACGAACTCGAGATTCACCGATTGGCCAGTTGGAGTTTTTTTTTAATATTTTTTTGGTTATAGCCAACCCCGCCAAGCGGAAGTTGTTCCTGATGCTTGACTAGCAAAGCGTAGCGGAGCAGCTCGCCAGCATATATTCATGATTAGCGAGAGAGAGATGGAGATAGAGAGAGAGAGAGGGGGCGAGCTGGGCAAGCGAACTTTATGATTCCAGCCATGAATGAAAATAAAATTATGTCAATGCTATTTTATGCATATGAATATGAGTTTTTGGTTGTGCGCTTTAATTATATATCTATTATTATTATCTGAACTTATTATTATTACTATTGCCATATGTGTGCGCGAGGTGTTGGCCGCCAGTTGAGCCCTAATCTATGCTCTATTATTGCATAATCGAAGCTAGCTGGCCCGAGCTGCAGGTAAAAGCCAAACTCGCTCGCTCGCTCGCACCGTCCATTGATCATATTTCACGCTCGCTGCCGACGAGTGTCCATTTTTTAATGATGATAATAACGCTGCTGATGATCGCTTTGTATTTCGAGCAGCACTTTGCCAGTACTTTCGTCAATTATGATTGGAGGCTGAGGGCTTTGGCCCAGTTGGTCGTTGGACTGTGAAATCTATCCATAAACAATCAGCTAATGATCACGCAACACAACTCTCAACTCTTTTGCAGCTGCTTTGCCTGGCCGTTGTCTGTGTCCAGGCTTCGTCGCGAGGACCTGAGTCGCGCAGCGCCACGCCCACTGGCAATGACAAGCAAGTGACAACGGGCTCTGCCGGCGTCTTGGACTCGGTGCTGCGCGGCAGTGGCAAGAGTCGTCAATCACGCTGCGTGCGCTGCTATGAGGATCGTTATTACAGCAGCTATGGCAGCGGCGATCGCTATGGCAGCGGCGATCGCTATGGCAGCGGCGATCGTTACGGTGATCGCTACGGCAGCGGCTACTCAAGTCGCAGTGGAGACGAGCCGCGCAGCTCCTGGTATTACTCCTATGATCGTTACGAGGATCGCGGCAGAGATCGTGACGCGGATAGATACTATAGTCGCGATGATCGCTACTCGCCACGCACCTACGATCGCTACGAGGGCAGAGGATACGATGATTATTATAGACGTGGCTCGACTGGCTATGATCGCGGGCTCCGGCTACAGTTACTCCGGCTACGATAGCAGAGATCGTTACTACGGCGATCGTGACAGTTCACGCGGTGCGTAGCGTTGTAACTCTGCAATTCCGTGCAGCTCTTAATAAACTCTATTTGCAGATCGTTATTATGATCGTTCACGTACCAGCTATGACAGATACGATCCCTACGATCGCTACTATTCAAGGTATGATTTTCGCAACTATCGTCCATGGGATGAGACCTACAGGTATCGCTATCCTGCTCTACTACTTTTATTTCTTTGTTTTTATTAGTTTTATTTTTGTGTTGACAACTCTAACGCTCTTGCTCTCTACTTACATACAACAATACCACAAACAACAACAACAACAACAACAACAACAACAACAACAACACGATCAACAACTACGTTTACTTAACACACAAAACACCACAACAACATGAACTCTGGATACTCTACGCCAATTACGAATCTGTGGATTTAATTGCACTTGAACCTCACCCACTGTCCTGTTCTGTCCCACTTAAACTGCACCCACGCACCCATCCAAATGGCCTTTTGCCGCCGGCCCAGAGGTCAGTCGGGCTTCGATAATTCGGGCCGCGGCTATTATTTTGCTAGGGATGACGACGATCGTCGCTCCGGCGCTCAGCCCGTCTACGATCGCGAACGCGGCCAATCGTCTGGCGCTGCCTCGCCATGCGGCCACCTGATCAGCAACTGCCCATACGGTGATCGCGGCACCAAGGTCTCCTCCTCGGCCATCGACAGCGACGGCTATCGCGGCGGCCACACCACAGTCATGGGCAAGCCCAGTGGCCAGGGCGGCTGGACGTATCTGGGCGATCAGGATAAGCAGAGTTCAATGGGCGGCAGTAATGGTGGTGGTGGTGGTGGTGCTGCTGGTGGCAGCAGCAATTCTGCGGGTAGTGCGAGCAGCAGTTCAGGTGGCGGTGGCGGTGGCGGCGGCGGTCGAGATAGAGAGCGTGATCCACAGAGGTAAGTTGCAGTGGGTGCAGAGTGGCCACAGCTGAATAACTCTTCGACCCTCACCCACTCTTCGACTTCGTTTAGCTGTGTAGATTAGTAGCATGCGATGCTGGGTGGAATTGTAAAAATCATTAAGATAGGCTTGCTCTCTTGTCGCCCCTTGTAGCTCTTCCTATGGTGGCCGACCACGCCCTCTAGGCGGCAGCTATTTGTTCGACCGGGACAGCAATGCGGTTCCGGAGAGCCCGACCGATGCAGCCGGCTCAAATGGTGATGGTGGTGGTAATGGTAGCGCCCAAATGCCAGCAGCTGCGGCCCAAACGGCGCCCAATCCCAGCGAGTCGCAGGCCAATCCTGGCCCGGATGCGCAGGCGAAGGCAGCGCAGCAGTGACTGCAAACGCGCAACCGCAGCAGCCGCCTTGTAGGCGTGGCTTAACATAATCTCTATCTATTTATGTGTCTAATTCCTAAGCTACAATTATAAAGTATTTATGCCCACGACTTTGCAATTTGCTCAATAAACAATTCAAAAGATTCTCAAAAAACGATCCGCAAATATTTCAGTAAAACACAAAAATTATATTGGAAGTACAGTTTATTCAAAAGGTAGTAGGTCTTGTCGGCATTAAGCGCACAAAGCTTATGAATTACATTAAAGAGAAGCCCAATTAGGAAACAATTAGATATTTCATTAGAGCTAAGCAATAAAGTGAATATGTAAGGCCGGAATCGAAAGGAAAAAATTGAAGAAATTATGAAAATATAAAAAGTAAATTAAGATAACAAATTATTAGAACAAAAATATGAATTTAAATAAAATACAAAATGAGCAAAAATATAAAAATATAATATAATATAATAATAATGTAAATAATAATATAAAATAAAAATTTTGCAAATAAATAAATAAAATATATAAAATATGAAATTAAAAACAATATAAATTGAGCAAAAACAGGAAAAAAATAATAGACAAAACTAAATATATAAAATATAACTGCATAAGAAACAAAATATTTATTAAAAATTCGAAAGAAAATAATATAAATCATTATTAAAACAAAAAAAAAAACAAATATGAACAAAAATAATATATAAATTAGAAATAAAAAAGAAAACATTAAGAAAAATGTAAATCAAAGGTTTAAAAAAATATTATTAATTAAATATAATAAAAATAAAATATATTGCAAATAAGAGAATTTTAAACATAATAAAATTGGTAAATTAAAAAAAAAGCACAGAAAATTAAAAAACATTCAAAAAATAATAATATATAAACACACAAAAGAAACAAAAATTAATAAAAAATAAACTCTATTAAACTCACAAAAGAAACAAAAATGAATAAAAATAAACTCTTTTATAAATTTATTGGGAAATTAAAACCGAATTTTGGGAAAACATTTGAAATAAATTAAAACAGTAAAACATAGTATAAAATAAATGTGTAAAGTAAAATTAAAACTAAAAATAAAATTAAAACTAAAAATAAAATCATAAATTAAAAAGACAAATAAATTTACTATTTAAAATGTAAATTATTTAAATAAATAGAAAAAATATATATATTTAAAAAAAATAAAAACAAACATTTAATTGATAATAAATAATAAAAATAACAAATAAATTGATTTGAAAAAATTAAAAGCCATAAAAACTTAAAATATTCAAATGATAAAAAAGGCATATTTAAAACAAATAATGTCAATTGTAATAAGAAAGGAAATTAAAAATAAAATATGATTAAAAATAAAATAAACAAAAAATATATATAAACATTTTAAAGTAATATTGAACATAAAGAAAAGGTATTAAAAATAAATAATAATAAAACAAAATTTTCAATAAACTATAGCATATGAATAAAAATTAATATAAATAATAAATAAGTAGAAATAAATACTAAAAAATTAAATTCAGAAGTACTAAATGAGAATTATATTAAAATAAGGTTTTGGACTTACCAAATTAAAATTTTAAGTAACTGAATAAATTTTAAATGTCTCACAAACAAAATAAACTTTGAAACTAAAAACTTACCAATTGAAAATTCGTAAAAACCAAAGAAAAAGGTAATTAATTAAAATTAAAGTCAAAAACTTACCAAATAAAAATGGAATGAAATAAATGAAAACCGAAATGAAATCCTAAAAATTGGAAAATGAAAACGAAATTCTTTTTTTTTTTTTTAAACGAACTTAAATCAATAACAAATTCATTTCTATAACAAAAACACGCCTGATATTGGCAATATAGATTGTTAAAATTTCTCGATTTTACATTGGTTTTTTTGGTTGTGGTTCTCTTAAGCATTACTAATTATATATTTTTTTTGTGTGGAAATTTTTTAACAAGAATATTGTTAGACCAACAAATTTATAGCTTTCATAACGAAAAAACAGCAACAAAACTGAAGAGAAAAATGAAACTAAAAAAGGCACAAATTAATTGAAGTGCAAGTGGAAGATATTGTCGTAATGCCTCTGATAAATATGTATGATATAGTATTGGTTGAAGATGATGTAGGCTTGTCACATGTGTCAGTAGCTGATCTGAACTTCATTGCCATCGATTCTCCAGCTGCATTGGTATTTCCTTCAAGATGTCTTTTGTTTGTAACTTGAGCTTCGTTGATTTGATGAGTTTAGAATATATATATATTTAAGTAGGGCATCATTTGTTTTTTTTTTAAATTTATAGTTTGTGCTATTTGTAACATATATATATATATAATATATTTTAATATTATAAATATTATATAAAATATATTTTTCAGTTGATTCTTTGTCTGTCAATTTATTTTCATTTATAGTTGCATTTACTTTCGGCATTTTCTGAAGATCCTGAAGGTTCTTGTAGTTCTATTGTTTTATAATTATTGTGGAATGTTCCAGAAATTATTATTGCTTAAATATTTAATTGAAGCATTGTTAATTTTATTTATTTTTCTGAAGAAGTTTTTTATTGCATAATATACTATTAAATATATATTATTTTGTTTAATTAATTTTTTACTTCCAATTTTTTGCTTGCCGCATTCTTATTTATTGTGCTGAAGTTTTTCATAATATTTATTATTTTTTGTATAAATTAATATGTTGCTGGTCCAGCGATGAACTAGGCGTCGGTGGCAGGTCCAGCGTTGATCGGGTATTTATAGTCTTAATCAATAAGTTGCTGGTCCAGCTATGAGCTAGGCGTCGGTGGCAGGTCCAGCGTTGATCGGGTAATTATAATCTTCTTATGATGATTATGTTGGAGGGTTTGACTTCACCCCCTTTTCTATTAACTGGCCTTGTGGCTCAGCAATGATCAGAAATATAACAATTTGATTACGGCGGTGTGCCGGAGTAGTGCGGGTTTATTCTTCAAACTTCAATGCAAAACTGATTTTTAGCTACATAGAATATTTCACTTAAGCTAAGCCAAAACTCGCATCACACCACAATGTCATGGTCGGCAAGCCGACTCAGCAATCTTAGGCAATAACGGAAACTCTTGCAGTAAACAAAAGTATCTGGTTACCGCCGCTGACCATTGCAGTTATAGCGCGCTGATACAAAGTATGCAGTGTCGCAATTGCGAGGGCTGTTTCTTAACTTACGAAACACGCGATAGCGAGGGTTGATTATAAACTTATGAAATACCCTATATTAAATGTTATGTGTTAACTACTCCCCCTTCAAGTGTAAGGCCGCCCTCGGCCGACCCAATTCCGGCGACGACTTCTCGTAATTGCTTCGCAGACTTCCTTGCGTCGATGAACCGCCAAAGGGTGAGGCCAATGCAGATTAAAGCACAGCATATACCTCCAATGATGAATGCCACACGATAAGCTTGATCAGTTCGGCGTCTTTCTTGAATTGCTGTATCTCCTCCAAATTACGTTCATTTAAACGATGAAGATAAGGGAGGCTGAGGACATCTTGGCTGGCAGTGATGTTCAGCAAGGGAGAGTTGGCAATGCCCGGGACTCTATTGCGTACGTTGTTGTGGTTGTAAAACAGAGTCCCGTTGATCGCGACTCGGTCCCCGAACGTAATGAGATGCGTGCCGTGTACTTGGATTTCAGTGCCGTTATCCCACCTGGATCCTTGCGGACCCGTCGTTAAGAATGATGATTCCATCATCTACGTGGGTGATTATTTCCAGGTTGCTCGGCTGGATTTCACAGTGTGCCGTGCCAACCTGCATGGAGCTCTTTGGCACATGAACTCTCTAATGCCAGACGACAAAAGGTGGCTCCAGGTGAAGCGGTGCAACTCTGCAGTGTGTGGGTTTTTCCATCGCATTCGGCTATGACGTTGTCAGGCAATCGCAATATGAAATTCTTGTGAATGACAGGATAAATCGTAATTTTTCTGCAAGCTTGTTTAATCTTTGGGAATTTAATTATAAAATGTATAGTGTTAATGGATTGAAGGACTTTTACGGACGCAACGGACATAAGATCTCCTATGGGAGTGTTGGTGGGTTCCTCTAGCCAAATTGATTTCAAATCTGAGTGGTCCAAAATGTTTGGGCTAACAATGTTAGCCTTTGCAAGAGTAATAGCAAGCATTAAATTTTGCAACTCCATTACCAGCATTCTATTTCTAGACAATAGTGTCTCGAATAAATGGCTAGTGTCAACTTGTGAGTTTTTGGCTATCTTGAGAATCTTATTGACAGTGAATGTCAACTGGTTAAGCTGGTCTTGAACTCTAGTGTTTATTTCTATCTGTCTATGTTGGCATTTACTAGCTGCCTTTCAGTAAATCTAGTCTGCTCTAAATCCCTGGCATCAGGTGTACCCGCCACAACCTTCAGTATGGACCCTAGGAAATCTAAACTTCTGGCGACTCTATGATGCGTGCCTAACGCCTCCAATAGGTCTTGTAGATGTACCGTGTCCACACTCAGAAGTTTTTTCATGTGGGATAGCGGGAACATGTCAATTAATTTGACCGTTTCTTCCACAATTCGCACGTATTCTGAGAGGTTTGCCGAGTGCCTAACGTAGGCGTATTCTTCCCATATCAAGATTTCGCCGTCGATGATGGGAATGTACTTGGCACGCGAGTAGTCGGTGACATGTGCCGAAGCCACTGATAAGAAAAGGAGTACTATGGATCCCAACCTGTGAAATAAGGTTGTTTCCTTTCTTTTTAGCAACCTTTTTTTTTTTAAAAGGTTTGCCCACCACCAAAAATGTTTAATAAAACTATGCCAAGTGGCTAACAGTAAATTGAAAAACTATATCTAACTTATACAAGTTTGCCTAGTGGCTTAAAAATAAAAAAAAACAAGAGTCATCTTAGGTTGTCCTTGTGGACCACCCTCCCTCTAATGAGGACCTCGGTCCCCAGGTCTGCATCCACGGCCTTCTCATCACATAAAGGTGTGAGTTTGTTTCCGAGTCGTCGGTTGGACTTGACCAAAACTTTGTCACCAACGTCAAAGACCCTATTCTGCCGATTTGCGTTCTCCCTAGCTCTAAGCGTCATCTGAGCGTTTCTGATCTTTTCTTGTATTTTCTCTTGTGGCTCATCTGGTTGAGCCTGAACCACATCAACTGGTCTCTGGTCGATGACCGAATGGATCGACTTATTGTACTCAGTTGTAGCCAGTAAAATGACTTCTACCGTGTCACTTATGCCCTTATCGATCTTTAGGCATCTGGCTAGCTCCAAGAGAGTGCTGTGAAGCGCTCAACCTGTCCATTCGAGATGCTATGCAATGGTGGTGCATTTGAAATGCTGACCCCATAGTTGTTTGCGAGCATAGTCACGATGGTCTCTGAGTTCAATGACGGTTCATTGTCACAGTAGATGGATCTGGCTTTTGGATAAAAATTCATCAGCTGCATTAACGCTGGCTTCAGATCCACGATGGTTCTTGAAGGGACCGGTTGGACAATAGCAAACTTAGAGAACTTGTCGATGCAAGTGAGAAAGTATTTCCTGTCAGTGGAGAAAATGTCTATGTGTAACATCTCTCCTACATGTGAGGGTATCGGAGTTTCCCCAATCTCTTGTTTTTTGGGGTGTCTATCGTATTTAGCCCTAGCACATGTTTTGCAATTTAGTACTATCTCATTGGCTATTTTTGCCATCTTTGGAAAGTAGTACTCCGAGAGTACCTGCTTAATATTCTCTTGTGCAGCCCTATGGGCCCTATTATGTTCGGCCGTGAGAATTTCCCTTCTTTCTCCAACTGCCAATACGTCCACTACGCGATTTTTGCAGTGCCAGAACTTTGTGGCCGGGTATCTTCGAACCAATGTATCTTGTATCATTGCAAGCGTGTGTAAATTACAGTGGAGAGCATTCACGCATTTGGGTGAAACTACATCTTCGAGCTCGTCTAGCAGCGATTCGACGCAAGTATAGTTGACCAAGTGGCGTTTCTTATTTCCAAAAAGAATAAAACTTCGTTTTAAGGGGAAACGCGCCTCTTCTATAACTATTTGGTTTGGAAAACAGTTCAAGGGCTTATCTGTTGTCTCGATGGTGTTGGTAAGTGATACCTCACTGTGGATCGTTGCTGCGCAGGACTCAATCTCTTGTTCATTTACAGCGTTGAGCTGTTGTCTTGACAAGGCATCCGCAACCAGATTGTCCTTGCCAGGTTTATAGAAGATACGTGCATTAGACTCGTCAATGCGCGCTTTCCACCTTTTGATCTTCGCATTTGGATTGGATTCCGAAACTGCGAAGGTCAAGGGTTGATGGTCAGTGAAGACATTAATGTCTTTCACCCCATACAAATAGTGCCTTAACTTGGCAAGTGACCATACGATGGCCAATAACTCTCTCTCATTTGTTGCATAGTTAACCTCGCTGTCCTTCAATGTTCTTGAAATCATTGTTATAGGACGACCTCTTGTGACAAAACTGCACCTATGCCGTGAGCCGAAGCATCGGTCGTTAGATCGAATGGCTTCTTAAAATCGGGGGGGTACCTAAGCATTACATTCTTCTCGGATGACAAAATATCGCGCATTTCTGAAACGCCTTTGCTGCACTTCAGAGAATTGAACTTTTATATTTCTGGACCTATGTTTACTGACTGTTCCATTTTCACCCTTCAAGATATTCGAGATGGGTCTTGCTATAGCGGCGAAGTCCCTAATGAAACATCTGTAATAACTTGCGAGGCCTAGAAATGATCTGACCTCGAACAGTGTTTTAGGTTCTGGATACTCTTGTATTGCCCTAACCTTTTCGGGATCCGTCGTGGCGCCAGTGCTGGTGACTATGAAACCAAGAAAGTTCACGCTTTCTTAAAAAAACGTGATTTTTCGACGGAGACCCTCATGTTTGCTTCAAATAAGCTTTTTAGGACCCAATCCACGTGTTTAATGTGGGATTCCTCATCTTCTGAAAAGATGATTACGTCATCGACATAAACATAGCAGAATTTGCCAATCTGCTCTCGCAGTATGTCGTCGATGGTTCTTTGGAAGATGCTTGCTGCATTCTTTAATCCAAAGGGGAGTCTTTTGAACTCGTATTTCCCCCCGTTCACAGAGAGAAAGCGGTTTTTCACGGTCGCGTTCAGCGAGTATGATCTGGTGATATCCAGACTTGAGGTCTAATGTTGAAAAAGAATTTGGCTCTTCCCAAATTCCCCAATATCATTGATCTATATTGGTTATAGGGTATTTGTCAGGCACGGTTCTT
>NW_022045665.1:0-52461 GCF_003285905.1 Drosophila hydei | reverse complement strand
CACTCAACGAAAAAAAGAACTCAAGCATCATAAAAATGCAGTTAATGTCGAGGAAAGCGTTTGCCAACTTTTTTAAGAATATCGAAAAGCAACCAAAGTGACACTAAATGGAGAGAATAGCTCTTTAGCATAATTGAATACTGAATACTCTTACAGACTGCTTATATAAGGAAAATGCATATGAATATGAATATGAGTATAAATAAGAATTTGTTATACAAAAGTACGCTTTCAATTGATTACTTTTTAATTAAGTCTTGAATATACGAAAGATGAATATCATATATAGAGTAAGCAATATACTCTGAAACTTTTAACAAACAAAAACTGATAAGAAGAATAAGTATGTTTTATTCATTTTAACCAGGCTTATACCAAGTTATATATGCACTTTTACACCAAGTTTCATTGGCATATTCGAGTTATATGTTCAGTTCAGTGGTGCAGACAAATAAAATGATTATTCCATTTGCCCAATTAGAGCGCGTTCTGTTAACTACAATGATTTGCAAGTTGAATACCAAAATACCAAATGCCCCTTTGCAAGGGTATTGCACAAGAAAAGAAAAGGCAAAAATAAATTGGTATACAAAATCAAGGCACGCCCCCTGCTGCAGTGCGAGATTAAAAAAGTTGGCGTTCGCCTTTTTTGAGCTGCTGTAAAAGAGATTTTAATTAATATTTACAATACAAGAAAGTTTGTTCCAGCGCCAGCTCGATCTGCAGCTGCCATTAAACATGCCCTCCTTTACCTTATACCATTGCAGGTGCGCTATTGCCACTCGCTGAGCGACGAGGAGCGCAAGGAGCTGCGCATATTTTCGGCGCAGCGCAAGCGGGAGGCACTCGGACGTGGAGCTGTGCGGCTGTTGTCCGATGAAAGGCCCTGCAAGGGGGTAAGTACATTGCAAGCTCACCTACACAACGGTCCCTGCCATTCTCTCTCACAGTTCTCCTTCAACTTAATTGTGAGCCAAGAAATTGCATTTTATTATGAGCAACAAAGGCGGCCGCCCGAGAAAAGGCGAGTTTCGATTTCATTTTTTGCCAGCGCCCGGGCAAAGTTTTGCGCAAACTTTGACAGGACTCGCTAGTGGGTGGGACGGCAGCCAGCACAAACGAACAAAAAATTGACAATGGCGCCTGCCAGAAACAATAAGGGACTCTTTCGTTTGGGGCAGGGTGGGCGAACGGTTAACTTTCAAACGTCGCGTCGCGTCGCGTCGTATCGCATCGTATCGCAAGTTGGCAGCGTCTCAAATAAAAGATGACGAAAAGATTTCATTAAGTACACTTTTAGCAAACGGCAAAGTGCTGCAACAAGGCGAAAAACTGCAAATGAAAAACGTTGTTGCAAAAACAATTGCAGCAACTGCCATTGCAAACAGCAATACAAAAGCCACTCCACGCTCCACACACTGTGAACTACGGCACTCGACTGTGTGGACTCTCGAGTGCGGAAAGTTGATTTCGAATACCCTGTAAACTGAATATTAAAAGCTATTTTGAAACTGTGTGGAAATGGCGGATAAGTAGAAGCGATTATGTGACTTGAAATAATATTGAGCAAAAATATAGTACATAAGTCAATTTATGCTCTAGTTAGCTAAAAATAAAATATGTTTTTTAAAACTTTTCTAGATATAAATCTATTGAATTATTGAATTTTAAATATATGTTCCAAGAAAAATCTGAGACTAGAAAAAATAGAGCCACAACATTTTCTATACAGTTTCTTAGTTTTTCTGTCCGGCATAATATTTTACTAGCTTCAAGAATCCTGCTAAGATCCATTGAGATAAAAGACGTCTGCTCTAAACGAACTCATATAAGAATAGTGTAAATATTCTTTTTAGCATCTACTGACATGTAAAAAGATATTGTCTACAGATATTTGACAGATCTTAGACCTAACCAGCAGGAACAGGTCAGCTGCTAGTCGAGCACTTGCGAGTCAAAGATTCATGTCAGTTTTTTGTCTGCAGCATAGAGCGAAAAGTGAATGTATATATATATATATATATATATATATAAATATATCTATATATATGTATGTAGACAGAGAAACTGTGCAGTGGCACTATAGGACAATGCTTGCAGCATAAAATAGTAGTAGCAGTAGCTGCAACAGTAGGTAGAGCTGCCCTTTCAGTAGAAGGTAGTGAAATATTTCCCCTTATGCAAAAATTTGCATTGTTATTAGCTTGGCAGTCTCCGGAGCGAGTGCGTGCTGGCTAACCAACTCCGCTTCAGCTTCAACTTTCAACTTGGCCTGTCTGCTGCTGCATACCATATTCCATATTCCTGATCCCGAATCCCGATGCCATTGCCGTTGCCAGTGCAGTTGCCGTTGCCGTTGCCGTTGCCGTTGCCGCAGCCGATCCATAGCTCCCACTGTCTGCCGCAGATAGTTGTGGAGCTTGATTTTATTGTGTTCACATTCGCCACTCGTAAAACTTATTAAAAAGTTTATGCCGCATGCTGCCACGCAGTGCTGCGTGTCTGTGTCTGGGCAACGGGTTGGACATGCAGCCATGCTGCAGCAGCAGCAGCAGCATCATCCATTTGTCCGATCCCCGCTCCACACTCCATCCATATACCGCTCTGTCTGCTACGTGCGTGGGCGTTGCGGCTCGTCGGAGGTGTTGCCTGGCATTAAAGTTGTGCCCAAGTTTTTCCAGTGATTTTCTTTGGTTTTGGTGTTTTGGTCGGTGGGAGACGACGACCAAATTGGCAGCCAAGTTGCATTTATTACGCCTCGCCACAACGACTTATATGGCAGCCAGGACCACGGACCGGGGCAGCAGCATTCGGACCAGGCCAGCACCGGGTTCAGAGTTCATTAGAGAGACAAGACGCGCCAACAGCGTGCGAAGTTTGTCCTCCACTCATATTTAATGCCAAAGTGCAGTCACATATTTGATTTCATATGTTTTGATCAATGATTCAAGGGCTTACCTTATAAGATACTTCAGTTATTTATGATGCGACTTTTAGCACTGTAAATTATACAGCTGAAAGTTTACCTGCAGTCAGTGTGGGCAGCATCTTAGAGTTTTCTGGGTATTAAAACTAAGAAATGACTTTAAAATGAGGAAGTCGTTGCTTTTGCGAGTGAAAATTTTATTACTTAAAGGAATAGAAGCATGCTCTCTAGATATGTGTGAATGTTATTTTGAGATACACAGAAATATGAGCAATTAAATATATATATATATATATATAGTTGTGAAACATATGTGTACATATTTTACGAGTATTGCGGTATTTATATAATTATTTTGGTTTGAGTTAAGCAATAAATAGAGAAAGATTTATACGAAGCAAAATAGAGAAGAAATAAATAAATACAGTTAGATAGTCATGGATATGTAGTTATGCAGCCATTGGCTAATGACTGTGGTTAAATCGATCTTACATAACTCGGCTAATATAGCTAGCAAGATATAACTTTTTAGATTTATGGAGATTAATAACCAATGCCTGGCACTATTGAAGCAAGTTGTACTCTTATAGGTTTATTATAAGTGTATATATTCAATTAGCGGCGGTGTATCTCTGAACATTCCTGGCTTTTATTCAAGCATAATACAGTATTTATTCGGGTCAAAGCATTCGAGTTCAACTCCAGATGAATGCCATATTAATGAAATCTGATAAGCTAAGTCAGATTAAATGTGATGAGCACAAACTGACGTGCCGGAGCCTGTGCGCGCTGCTCTGCTACTTAAAATTCACAACCATAACTGCGACTGGCTAAACGAAGGTTAAAATGTGAACAAAGCAAATGCCGCCCACTGAATCAGGCATCAGCAGGGCAAGGGAAAAGCGTGGACAGCCAAGCAGAAATTATACTTAAAGGAAATTTATGAAAACGCTCAATGAGCCTGAATGATGTCTTCTCCCTCGGTGCTGCTGCCAAAAAGCACTCATATTCAGTCAAGCGTAAATGAGTCGCAGCACAAGGCCAGAAACGTGCGTCAAACTTGGAATCAGAGTCGGGTCAGGGACAGAGAGTCAGAGCCAGAGCCAACAACAGAGACAGATCCAGAGTTGGCAAATGATTTGGCCAGCTCCGATTTTCCACACGAACAACAATGGAGTCAACTGTAGAGAGCTGAGCGGATGTGACAGCCGAGCTTGACAAGGATGTGACACTAAAGGTCGTCCTGGCAACGATGAAATACAAAATAATTATTAAGAAAATCTCATGAAATATATTTTTTACAAAACTGTGGCAGGGCCAAAGGGGGATCCAAATAAAAGGTAGCTGGAAATGCTGTTGCCTCTCGCCTGTTAAGCAAAAAGTTTATGTACTGAAAAGGGCACGATAACGAGCGTCATTAATAATTTGAAGGCACTGTGCAATGTGCGACAGAGATAGAGTGAATAAATGGAAAAGGCAAAGAGACAGAGAGAGAGAGAGAGAGATGGGATTGGGCAGGAAATTGTCTTGCTTGTTTGTGCTCAAAGTTTGTCGGGCACAGCGCCAAATTTCGGATTAGGACAGACACACGAAATGGGTTACGAACAGAAGCAGCAAGCGTTGTTTGTCAGGTGGCGCCTCCGCGTGACAGCCAGCTACAATTTGTCAATAGCATAATTGTCTGCAGTGCAGTAGAGGATTCCACGGTTCAAGCAGAGTTCATCAATTGCAAGCGACTGGCGACTGGGCGACTAGCGACTGGGATTAATTGGATTGATAAGATAAATGAGCAGCGATTGCTGTTAAAAACACATGACATTTGGCAGCAGCAGCGCAAATCCTGAAAAATGTTCCTTTTAAGTGGACACATGGGCAACCTGGGGTGAATGGGAATCTAGAAAACTTTTGCACTTGCAATTGAGTTTAGCCACAGAGAAACTTACTTACTTAGAGCGCCTGTTCCGGCCAAAAGTTGTCTAAACCACAACAAAGTGCTGGCCCGAAAAAGAAGTAACTAGAAGAAGTAAGCCTCACCGCAACAGGATGCGCAAAATACGTCATTAGCGACTGAGCCTGGTATGGAGCCTAATTAAAGTGCGTGGTGACCGTGGAGCGAAGAGGCGAAAGAGGGCAACGAAGTTGCTAACAATTAACGACGCATGCAGTGGGCCAAGTTGTCAGGCCAAGAAAATTATCAGCCCTGTAACCAGGAGTCTGAGCTGGCGCTTCGGAGGTACTGGCTGTCAAGTTTAATGGCTTGCAAAAGTAAATGTCGATTGCGGGGGTGGGGTGGGCCAACCGACTGCATCCGACTGAGGTTTAATAGCCTGGAAAGTTAAGAAGCTGCAAGCAGCATAGTCAACACTACCACCGCTTATACTTCTCTCCAACAATGTCCTAGCAACGTCTTGTGGCTTTGCGGCCCTGCTGGGGTAATTTGCGTGCGCGACTTGTGGCAGTAGCGGGCGGGGCGATGGCGGTTAGCAAACCAGGAAACGCTAGCTGAACGAAAATGGCGCAAATTGGCGTCGGCTTTTGTCGTAGCACAGAAAAGGGTTTGAGGCCCAAGGGCTAAGGACTAGCCACAAAATTGGCAGCGCTCGCATGTGGCACAACTTTTTTTTTGGCGTGGGCCACCGAAATAGCATTCATAAATCAGGGCAATTGCGTTAATTGCTTTGCATGCTCATAAAATGTACCAAGGCCGGGGGACTTCCTGCGTAAGGTTCAAGAAAGTTGCAAATAGATTTTCTACAAATGGCCGGGGTAAAAAGACATTAACTTAGCACGAACTTATTCGAATTTGTTAAATATATCTAAGGAATTTCCTATGACATTTGTCTGATTTGTTCGTTATAACTCAATTGCCTGGAGTGTTCATAGGGCGATGTTAGCTAGTTGTTTGTCTACATTTTGGCCTCTGACTGATTCTTTCCGATAAGAGTAATACTACCCTGTGAGCGCAATAGGCTATATTATTAGATTCATTAGATTGGGGAATTAAGATGGTTTAAGTATCTAAGAAATGCAGTAACTGCTTTCAGTTTAAAGACAACAAGTCTTGTAATGTTAAAAGACTTTTTGGAAGATTTTTTAATCTTCGGTGCTTAGTTCTAAATGTCAACTTTCTGTAGATCCAGCTGTATTCAGCATCTCAGTGCCAATTGGTTTGTTGATACGAACCTTATCTACACTCTCGTTTTCAAGATGCTGCAGGGCAAATGCGAATCTATTCATAGAGTTTTCAAAGAACATTCTAAGGATACCATCGCGTTAGCCTGTTTACCGTATGTTCTTGTTCCTTAAGGTAGACCGTCTTCAAGCTACTACGTTTTCCTACATAGCTGCCCTTAGGAGGTAGGAAGTAGGAAGTATCCGCATGCGAAAACCAAACATGTTCCTTAAGCAGTACGAAGACATTAGCTCTCCTGACCCTATTATGCTGCTTGCTCTACGTAAATGAGTTCATTATGCGAATTGCTTCAACTTTAACGAGTTGAGGTTGAGTCATTAAAACTGCGCTTCCGTTTGGGGCTCCGTGACAAGAGCAACAGCAGCAACAGCAACTCCTACTCTGACTCCTACTCGGATTGCGACTGCGACACCGACACCAGCATTTTCCTTGCGGCCTTTTCTCGTGTTTCGTGTTTTATCCAAACAGTTTAAAGTCTCTGGTTTTTCCACTCTCTAGGGAGCACTTTTGAGACGAGGCCGGGCACATGGCCGGCAGCTATTTTGCATTATTTCCGTTGTGAAAAAGCAAAACCACAAAGTAATCGTGAGGGAGAGTGAGGGCGGTCGAGGGGTGTTTGGGGGTTCTGTTCTCGTACTGGTTCTGTGCCATGTCCTCGCTTGGGGGGCTTAAGCGTTTTATTACCGTTATTTAGCATTTATAGTCGCTTAAATATTTTGCCCAGCCAAAGCAGACGCTGCAGATTTCTATCGCCACGCTGTCTCCCCGTGCAGAACTTTAGCATATTTTTGTTATTTAAACGACTTACCTAATGCCTCGCTCTGTTCTCTCTGCTCTCCTTTTGCAGTGCGATGAACAACTCTCCGGCGGTGACATTGTGGTCTTTGCCCAGCGCTTGGGCGCCCAATTGTGCTGGCATCCCGGCTGCTTTGTGTGCAGTGTATGCAAGGAGCTGCTCATGGACTTGATATACTTTCAGCGCGATGGCAATCTCTACTGTGGCCGACATCATGCCGAAACCCAGAAGCCGCGTTGCTCCGCTTGCGATGAGGTGAGTAAAGAGCTGCAAAAATTGAGTATCTGATTGATGAAACCGGTTAAATTTGAAATTAGAATTCAGAAAAGTTGGGAATTTACAATTAAAATATCTGTTGTATATATATCTATATAATCGAATCGGTAGATGAAACGTTTTAGATTCCACTTGATTTTCCATTTCCCATTTTCATTCATTACCTACCATCTCGCTGGCTCTTCTCTTTCACACAGATCATCTTCTCGGATGAGTGCACGGAGGCCGAGGGTCGCACCTGGCACATGAAACACTTCGCCTGCCAGGAGTGCGAGCACCAGTTGGGCGGCCAGCGTTATATAATGCGTGAGGGCAAGCCATATTGCTTGGGCTGCTTTGACACCATGTTCGCCGAGTACTGTGACTACTGCGGCGAGGTCATTGGTGTAGATCAGGGCCAGATGAGCCACGACGGGCAGCACTGGCATGCGACGGATCAGTGCTTCTCGTGTTGCACGTGCCGCTGCTCGCTGCTGGGTCGTCCGTTTCTGCCACGCCGTGGCACCATTTACTGTTCGATAGCGTGCAGCAAGGGCGAGCCACCAACGCCATCGGACACGAGCTCCGGTCCACAGCTACGGCCGACGCATCGCGCCTCCACTTCCAGTCAAATTGCGCGCTCGCCGCGACGCACAGCTGATTCGGCGGGGCGTGGAAAGGCTGGTGTGGGCAATGGACATGGTCATGGTGGCAAGACTGCGGGCAGCGCAGGGGATTTACTAGAGCGGCAGGAGCGCAAGCGCATGGAGGCTGCGGGCGTAGCCGATCTGCTGCTGGGTGGCTGTGTGCCTGGCATGCCACGACCCGCCCATCCGCCGCCCATAGATCTTACGGAGCTGGGCATCAGCCTGGACAATATCTGCGCAGGCGACAAGTCTATTTTTGGAGACACACAGCTGACGTCTTCCATGCCAGACATGCTGCTGTCCAAAGCAGAAGATTCGCATAGCTATCAAAGCATAGACAAGATCAATTTGAACTCGCCTAGCAACTCGGACATGACGCAAAGTACCCAGGAGCTGGGCAACGAGCTAGAGCTGGACAACGAATCAGTGCGCGAGCTGGAACTGCCACATGATGGCTACGAACAACTCTTCGCTGCCAAACAGAACGAGAAGGAGGAGCAACAGCAGCTGGACAATCGGCCGCCGCTAAAGGAGGTTCGCTTCCACAGCGTGCAGGACACGATGTCCCGGTCGAAGAGCTACACGGACAACTCGAATGCGAGACGTCGGCGCCGACGACGCAATCAATCGCGCAGTTCCTCTGAGATGCAGATCAATCAAACGAATCTGCGACTGCACAATGCCCAAACACAAGCTGGCGGCGGTGCTTTGAATCTGCTTAACAATCTGGACAATTGCGACGTGGCCAGCATTTGTTCCACTTGCTCCTCGAGCTCTTCCAGCGATATGGATGACTACGTCTATCGGCTGCCGGCCCGCAAGCATTATGGCGGCGTGCGTGTTGCCTATGTGCCCAACGATGCGCTGGCCTACGAGCGCAAGAAGAAGCTTGCCCAGTCGGGCGATAACAATGGGCAGCTGGGCAACTCGGCCGGCAGCTGTTTGGGCGCCCAATCAACAATGCCAGCAATCATGCACGAGAGCAAGAATTGCACAATATCATGACCACCTCCAATGCTGCCGCCGCCGCCGCTGAATCTCAGCAGCTATTACATCCTGGACACCATACTCGAGGAGCAGAGCCTCAGCCTGCTGCCCGAAAAGAAGCCGGGCTGCCTGAGGCGTGTCTGGAACTTTTTCGGGCTGGGCAAATCGCGTCCAGGCAATGCACAGCGTCTATATAGCGTCTAAAACTGGCTGGCAATTGTGTAAATAGACATATCGATAAATACTATATATATATATATACATATACAGACATACACATACACATATACAAGAAATAACTATATGCTAAGGATTGTGGGCATTTAAATGAACTTTTAAGTGAGCTGGTAAGACAACACTTTATTTTTATTTTCTCTTCTTGTACATGACTTTTATCTACAGTATCCAAACCCTTATCTTTTCGAATACACTTCACTCTCCAGCTCACAAGTATTCCAAGTATCTATAAAGATATATATAAGATATCATTGATTTTATCAACAACTTTGTACAAATCTAAAAGGTATATCAAGCATTTACATATATATAATATTTTCTTACAATATATATATATGGTTTAAATATAGATTAGTATATAGCTAAGAATCTGCCAGCCACAAAATAAATCTAAAACAAATGCAACGAACAATAAATGATGAAGTAAAGCAACGGCCAACAAAAGAATTTGTGTATAAAACAATAAGAAAACAATGAGAAAAGAGCGAAAGTTTTCGCATAGCAAATGTGCAATAACTTATAAAGGAAATTCCCCCCTCCAGTCTGCAACCCTAATTTACATAGTTACAGATATACATAAACATATACATATATATATATATATTACTATTAACGATTCTTTATATACAATCTGGTTTTTGCTGGCAAAAGATTCTTTTGTCTTCTTGTAGGTCTTTATGTAATCTTTCGGCGTGAAAGTGAAAGAGTTATATAAAAGGGGAATGTGTCCAGAATAGTTGAGAAAGTTTTTTGTGTTTTACAATATAAAAACAAAGCAAAAATTTAAAGAGCGTTTGCTAAATTTATTGCGTCTATAAAACGTGAAAGAATTTGAAAGTTATGCCAGACCTATAAATGGAACGCATACATATGATGAGTCTTAAGTATTACCAACTATATCTTAAGTCTATCGTTAGTATTAAAGTCAGTGTATATGGAAACATAATCAAAAATAACAATATAAATATATATACAATATGCATATGTGTATTTTAACGTAAAATCAACGAATTACATTATGTGTTTCAATCGCTTTATTTTCGTGGCACCAAATGCACCCAATAGCCGCTTTGTGGTGTCAGCTGGAAGCCACGTGAATCGCTCAACAGATCTTTGACAGTCTTGGGCGAGCGTTCGATCTTATACTTGAGCACGAGGTTGTATAACATGGCCTTGGCCTGCATCAGAGCATAGCGATTACCTGGAATATATAGAAATGCGTCGATTAATATAGCAAAAGGTAATCATATATGGGTAGGTAAAGTCGAAAGTGCCTGGAGTAAGATAATTTTTTTGTCTAGCTACCTGAATAATCTTTGCATGCAAAAACGTATAAGGCCTAACAACAGTTATCGATTATCACTTCATACCCAACCTAAACATCTGCCTATGAAATTGGAATATTTTGTTAATATTCACGACAATGCTCTAGCACTAAGACTACTGGATGACTCAAGCAACCACGGGCGACTCAAAAGATTACATGTCCTAGACCTACCCCACAGAAATAGATAAATATGTAAAGTAGGTAAATATATGGATTGATCTCATTGGAGTCCAAGCCATCCGGTTACGTAATATTATTGTTAACAAATTTGTTTGTCTAGTATAAGACAGATTGCAAATAAAAACAACAATTAAAAAAAAAAAATAAAAATAAAAAAAAAATGTATCTAGCTTTTATAAATTTCGTGTTATCAGTTGATTGAAAATAATGTAAGATATTTGTTTAGCTAATTAACTAGCAGACATAGCTTAGAATATGATATTGCGTCTCTTAAGTTATATTTTTATGTCCACTCACCTATGCAATTACGTGGGCCCACGCCGAAAGGCAAGTATGTGTACGGCACTAACTGATCCTTGTTCTCATCGCTGAAGCGTTCCGGTATAAACTTGTGCGGTTCGGGGAAGAATTTGTCGTCCAAATGCAGACCCACAATGGGTATATTGATGCGATCACCCGCCTTAAACTCGAATAGCTTCGAGCCATCGTCATCATACAGTGTATAGTCCTTCGCACATTGGCGATCCGTAGAAGCGGCCAGTGTCCACTTGCGCAAAGATTCGGATACAACCATGTCCATATATTTCATCTTAGTGACCGCATCATAGTTGAGCATCTGGCCCTTCAGCTCATCATGTGTTTCCTTTACCTCCTCGTAGAGGCGTTGCTGAATATCTGGATTATTAAGTAGCTCGTACGCGGTGGTACATATTAAGCTGGCGTTATTTTCGAATGCCGCGAAGAAGAAGATGAAACACTGTGCCACCAGCTCGTCATCGCTCCATTGTTGCGTGGACTCCTTCTTGGCTTCCATGAGCAGCTGAATCATATCGGGTCGCACGATATTATTCTCCTCACGATACTTCATGGCATCGACAACGAGACGTATGAAGAATTCGGTTTTCTGCGAGTCAAAGATCTTGAACCCGAGAAGCTGTAAGAGGAATTGGATACATTCGAAGGCTAAACAAGCATTTTAAATGAGAGGCAAACTTACCTTGAAGACAGCAGGCAAAGTTGTGGACAACATAAATTTGTACAGGGCCTTGCCGCGGAAGAACGCCACTGATTTGCCAATTTCATAGAAATCATTATCTGGCGTCTTGTAGGAGCTAACCTTTAGACCAAAGGCTGTGGTTGCAATCAAATCGTTGGACAACCTATTGCACACCTCCTTCAATTCTAACTCGAAGCCCTCACCGGGCTTGACAGCTGTCTTGGACATCTGATCCAAATGATCCATGCATTCGGCGAAGCTTTCGTTCATCAGGCCAAACATGCTACGCATCTTAGCTGATGTAAAGACCGGTGTTAGAGTATTGCGCATATGCTTCCAGCGCTGATCCTTCATTACACTCAACATATCGTTGACCAATCGCTCCTCGGTGGTAAAGAAGAGTTGATGGTTGGGAAAGTAGTCAAAGTCCTTGACAGTGATCTTCTTAATGATCTCAGGGTCGTTCACTTGTATCATAGGCGTACGAAAGTTGAAAAAGCCCACCAGCTTGCTACAAATGAATCAAAGTAATCAGTAAACAGTAAATACTTGACATAAGTCTAGTATACGAACGTATACTCACTGTTGTCGGGTACGTGCATAGAACTCGGCGAGGAGTTTCTGAAATGAGGCCTTGCTCATCACAACGGCTGCATTATTGCCGAAAATGGGCAAAGGTTTTTCAAAAGGCAAACCACGCACTATAAACTCATCATGCCGCACCGTTGTCCATTTGTAGACGTAGTAAAATAGACCCACCAGGGCCAGCAACAATATAAGTTCCATGTTTATTGATGACCTTGACCGTAACCCTGGGGACTGCGAATGGAGCGCTTCTAAACACCCACAAGTCGCAACTGGAACTAATTTTGTGCGGCTGAGCGAACAAGTATTTATATGTCGGCTCTCTCCATGATCCAGAGATATGGTTGCGCACTCGATGTATATAAAATACTTGATAGATAAAACTTGTTCGGACTTGCCAAGTAAACTCGTTCAGAATTTATTATTTCGTGAGCGTTGCTTCCAATTGCGCGCTCTCCCTATCCTCTCTCTCTCTCTCTCTCTCTCTCTCATTCTGTGAGTCCTACTACAGGTAATCCGGTTGATACGATTGCGTACCCTGTACATATATATCAAGAAATTGAACAAATTGAACTTGCTCTTCTATTAATGGGCATGTGTTGGTAGAGTATTGCCCATTTATATTTTATATTGATGAATCATTTAATAATTTTCACATGATTAGAATTTACGTTTAAAAAGATTACATGCAAACAAGCAGCTGATTAATATTTACTAAAAGCCTGATTAGACAGAAAGATAATTAGATGAGAAAGAGAGAGAGAGAGGAAGAGAGAATTGGTACGAATTACTTTTATTTTACAGATAAATATAGACCAGTCATAGATAAGGCCGTTCTGAGTTGAACACATTTATCGCCACAAGGTACTTATATTATAATGGCGAATATAAATATATTTTTTATGAGTCATACACGCAATGAATAAGAGATTATCTTAAAACTAAGCAGCAGTGAGAGACAGATCAATCGAAAAATCTAAAGAGAAAGAATGAAAATATTATTTATCAATTGATTAATTGATATGATTGGCTGATGCAATGCAAGCTCGACCTTTTTCAATATGCTTAACGACATTTTGATAACGGGAATGTTATTGGTTTTGTTTCTGCCAGTGGTCGATTAGCATTTGATAAGATAGAAATGCCATAAGAGCCTTATGTTGAGCAAGTACAACCAGTTACACGGTAAGGGTGTCGAGCGACCTTCAGCATGCGCTTCCCAAATGCTCTTTTTCAATGAGTTTAGGGCTTATAAGAATATTTGTTTGCTTGATTTAAAATTATCTAATCACCGGTGAGTCCATTGCTCTTGTTGAGTTGAGAACATTGCTTGGCTGACAACTTGATAAATTGATACACAAAATTTGATTGAATGTGGATAGCTGTTAACTTTGCCTGGAACATAGGTAATCCATTAGAACTGAAAAGTTTTGGAAGCAAACAAAACTATGACATAAACAAAACCGCTTTGTTTACGGTTTAAATATTTTATCATATTGAACTATAGTTGGACCAACTTCTGTGACTCAGACTGGGAACTGGACTCGGTTGAATACCTTATACAAAATGCTCTATAGAAACTTGAAGCTTAACAGTTAAACAGCAAATTAGCCGCGAGCGCTATAACCAAATGCCAGTAATTAAATATTTAGTCAGTTTGTTTAGTCTGCTAGATGGATGGTTGGTTAGACTTGGGTTGTTTTGACTTGGGTTAACTTGGCTTGACTTGATTGCCAGACTATGACTGGCACATTTCGCGTGTTGGAAATTTGCAAAATGCTTGTCATATGTTGTAAGTTAAAGAGAAAGGGAAAAGGAAAAGAGAGCGAGAAAAGAGAACTGACTTTCCATGAACAAACAAGTAAATTTAATGTTAAAGCGGAGCACAAATGGAAAACAGCTTACGTATTTTGCCATACATTATTCAAGATTAGATTTTCATTATTTTAAACACGACTCTACTATGTTGTCAACTATAATGTATTGAAGACTTTTATATATATATATCTATGCATAATAATATTTATATACCAAATACAAAATTCGTATACGCAACATTTTATTTATGCAAATAGAAACAGAAAATTATTGGAGTTTTCCTCCAAAAACTGTGGACGTTCAGTTTTACCTTAAGTGGCATGCACCAATTTTTACATATATATTATATATAAAATATACTCTAATGACATGCTTCTGCTTGAATGCATCAACTAAGCACAATATTTGAAAGGGTTTAATTATTATAATCGACTAAAATAAATAAATAAATATATATATAATATATTTATATATATATATATATATATATATATATATATATATATATATATATATATATATATAGATATATAGATATATATTATATTATAAAATCGTTGGTCTCTCGACTAACAAAGAAAATAAAATGTTTTAACATTTTTCCACAATTGCTATGAAGCGATGTCCAGCATCAGCATTTTTGCATATATATTAACACATATATTATATTGGGCAATTATAAAAATTTAACCCTGCTAAATAAAGTATTTAGTTAATGTATTCAAGCAGAATACGATGGGATTTCTCAGAGATTTGCAATTCAGAACCTAGGATGAGTGGTCTAGTTTGAACTAGGAGATACCCTGAATATTGTATAGAAAAAATATTTCAATTTTAATAATAACTTTTTTCACACATCCATATTATTCTCACTAAATATAATTTAATGAAGCCATTCTAAAGCACACCTCGCTGTTATAAAAATAAAGGAACATAAATTCGAAATTTCTAGTCTCTCGCTTTTATAGCAAACGGGATCGCTGTACGGACGAACGGACGGATATGGCTATTTCGACTCGGCTCACCAACTTGGGTATAAATAAAAATATAATACTCTCAATTCTCATATTCAATGGATTTGGGGTACTATTAAAATGTTAATTGGTCGTCAAACTTAGGGCTATCTTTGATATTACAAATTTTGTGAAGCGGAAAAATCGTTCTATATACATTTATATAAAGGTTCACAGAAATATTTATTAGCTGACTGTCTTTCCAACACCATCGCCATGCGGACTACTCTCATTACTTGCGCTATTATTCAGATCTGGATAGCACTCAGATTAAGTCACAATGTAAGTCGGCCTCAGCTTAAAGTTCAAATACAATTTTCGTATATATTTAAAGGAAGCTGAAGCTATTGAATTCAAAATGACGAATCTGGTTTGCGAGACTTACAACAAATCATGGGTTCTCTTCAATACATGCAGACTTAGAGCCATAAGCCGTGATATGCCAATGCCACAGTCCACCATCCTGCATATAATATTCATGCCCGTGGGGAAGTCTTTCAGAAAGCCAATGGGTACAAGCCATGGCTCGTAAATACAACCGTTGATATCTGCCGTTTCCTTAAAAAACCTTTCAATCCAGTTGCAATACTTATAAGTAAACTTTTTCTAGAATTCTCCAACTTTAACCATACGTGCCCATATATGGTAAGCATCTATGTTGTCAGTGTTTGAAAACTAGTTAATTTTCTTTTTCTAATAGGGCCCACAAATCATAGATGGATTTTATCTCAGATGGACGTCTCTACCGCATGCCATACCAACTGGAGATTATCTTCTAGGAATAACTTGGATTTTCGATAAAAGACCACAGTTTGCAACCAATGTTTACTTCACCTTCAAAGAAGATTTGAAGGCTAAAGCTTGAATAGTCTTAAAGTAAGCTTTCAACTGGCTTAACAAAACTGTATGAATATATCTAATAACAATTATTTTAGATTTCCATTCCATCGTAGTACTCACGGTGGAATATATAAATTTTTCCAAAAATGACTCAGCTTGTAGTCCTTTCCAAAGATCCGATGAAGCGATTTGCAGCATATATAATATATAAAATATAAAGTATATTTCCATGATATAATCTTATATTTATATATATATATCAGCGCATCACCTCAACCAATTTTTGCAAAATTGTTGAATTTATTAAAATATATTTATATATACATTATACATATATTATAATGATTTATTTTGGGCAATTTTAAAAATTAAACCATACCAAATAAAGTATTTAGTTGATGTATTCAAGCAGAATACGATGGGGTTTCTCAGAGATTTGCAATTCAGTAGCCAGGAAGTGTACACTCATTTGACGTAGTGAACTAGGAGATACTCTGAACATGAAGAAATAATATTTCAATATATTTCAATATAAATTACTTTTATCTTATACACACATATTATACTAACTGAAATAATTTAGTGAATTATCATATATATATATATATATATATATATATATATATATATCAACTCGCCAACATAGGTATAAATAAAGTAAAATACTCTCAATTCTCATTTTCAATGGACTTTTAATATAATAATAGGTCATCTTACTTAGGGACTATTGTTGATATTACAAAATCTGTGAAGCGGAAAAATCATTGAATATACATTTATATAAACGTTCACAGAACTATTTATTAGTTGACTGTCTTTCAAATACCATCGCAATGCGGACTACTCTTATTACTTGCGCTATTATTCAGTTCTGGATAGCACTCAGATTAAGTCACAATGTAAGTCGGCCTCAGCTCAAAGTTCAAATACAATTATCATATATATTAAAAGGAAACTGAAGCTATTGAATTCAAAATGACGAATCTGGTTTGCGAGACTTACAACAAATCATGGTTTGTCTTCAATACATGCAGACTTCGAGCCATAAGCCGTAATAAGACTTGTATGTATGCGAATGCCACAGTCCTCCATCCTGCGTACAATATTCATGCCCGAGCCGAGGTCTATCAGAAGGCCAATGGGTACAAACCATGGCTCGTAAATACAACTGTTGATATCTGTCGTTTCCTTAGAAAACCTTTCAATCCAGTTGCAATACTTATAAGTAAACTCTTTCTAGAATTCTCCAACTTTAACCATACGTGCCCATATATGGTAAGCATCTATGTTGTCAGTGTTTGAAAACTAGTTAATTTTCTCTTTCTAATAGGGCCCTCAAATCATAGATGGATTTTATCTCAGGTGGACGTCTCTACCGCATGCCATACCAACTGGAGATTATCTTCTGGGAATAACTTGGATTTTCGATAAAAGACCACAGTTTGCAACCAATGTTTACTTTACCTTCAAAGAAGATTTGAAGGCTAATCCTTGAATAGTCTTCAAGTAAGCTTTCAACTGGCTTAACAAAACTGTATGAATATATCTAATAACAATTATTTTAGATTTCCATTCTCGTAGTACTCAAGGCAGAATATATAAATTTTTCCAACCATTAAAATGTTTGTTTTTTTTTTCAATAAATATTTACTATATATATATAGAATCGATTATCTTTATTCAAATAAACGCTTAGCCAATATGCTCATATATTGATAAATATATAAATTTAAATAACAAGTCAGAAGACTCTAGTCAGATGCTGAGATCGTCGCGGTCACACATACGGACAGACGGACATACAGACTTACGGACAGGGCTCAATTGACTCAGCTTGTCGTCCTGATCAAGAGTATATATACGTTATGGAGTCTGCCACGCCTCCTTCTGCCTGTTACATATAATTGCACAAAACAATTATACCATGGGAAATCATTTTAATAGGATCAGGGTATAAGCAGAACAAAAACTTGTTCCTTCACATAGAACTTGTCGGCAACGAGCGCCGCCTGTAAGGACACTGCTCAGCGGACTACACAATATATGTTTACGGTTCCACAAATTTTTTTTTTTTAAACTATCAATTATTTAACGGAAACCTATCCGCGCATTTAATAAACTGAGCAATTTTCCAAAGATCCGATGCAGCGATGTGAATAAATATAAAGTATATTTCCATAAATATTATATATATGTATATATATATATATATATATATATATATAGCAATTATTATAATGACATATTTCAGGCAATTATAAAAACTAAACCTTGCCAAATAATGTATTTAGTTGATGTATTCAAGCAGAATACGATGGGATTTTTCAAAAATTTGCAATTCAGAACCTAAAATGAGTGGTCTAGTTTGAACTAGGAGATACCCTGAATATTGTATAGAAATAATATTTCAATCTTAAAAATAATTTTTTGCTTACACATATTATATTAACTAAAAATAATTTAATGAAGACATCCTAAAGCACACCTAGCTGTTATAAAAATATAGGAATATAAATTCGAAATTTTTAGTCTCTCGCTTTTATAGCATACGTGTTTGCTACGTTCATACAAACTGTCGGATATGGCTGTTTTGACTCGGGGGAAAACCGTTCTATATATATTTATATAAACGTTCACAGAACTATGTATTAGTTGACTGTCTTTCAAATACCATCGCAATGCGGACTACTCTTATTACTTGCGCTATTATTCAGTTCTGGATAGCACTCAGATTAAGTCACAATGTAAGTCGGCCTCAGCTCAAAGTACAAATACAATTATCATATATATTAAAAGGAAGCTGAAGCTATTGAATTCAAGATGACGAATCTGGTTTGCGAGACTTACAACAAATCATGGTTTGTCTTCAATACATGCAGACTTCGAGCCATAAGTCGTAATAAGACTTGTATGTATTTGAATGCCACTGTCCTGCATCCTGCGCACAATATTCATGCCCGGTTCGAGGTCTTTCAGAAGGCCAATGGATACAAGCCATGGCTCGTAAATACAACAGTCGATATCTGCCGTTTCGTAGACAAACCTTTTAATCCAGTTGTAATGCTTATAACCAAACAATTTCTAGAATTTTCCAACTTTAACCACTCGTGCCCATATATGGTAAGCATCTATGTTGTCAGCGTTTGAAAACTAGCTACTTTTTTTTCTGACAGGGCTCACAAATCATAGATGGATTTTATCCCAGATTTAAGTATCTACCGCATGCCATACCAACTGGAGATTATCTCTTGAGCATAACTTGGCTTTTTAATAGGAGAGAACAGTTTCTAACGAAAGTTTACTTTTCCTTCGTAGAAGACTTAAAAGCGAATTCTTAAAAGTTATTAAAGTAACGTAAGCTAAAAGCAAGTAACAGATTTGGCCTTCACAGTGTAATTAAAGTCAAATACCTAAAATTTCTTAACTATTCAACATCTATATATGTCAATTATTAAAATCAGACAAAGTGTAAAAATATACAAAATGTGTTTTTATCTTTTTCTATTATATTGGCACAACCTGAATATATTATATATTATAAAAAATTCATGTATATTGTTATTATGTCTGTATTTATGTATTATTTAAATGTTTTTATTAAATTGATCTGCTTCCCTTTTAGTTTTGTATTTTTCCTGAACGACAGTTTCTAGTCGCTTCTCTTTGTTCATTGACAATCATAACATCTAGCGGAGGCTGCACTCAGCAAAAGCTACGTTTATCTCTCCTTTATCTCTCTTTTAGGAAGTGAGAAATGGAGGATACAATATAGAAATAATGCAGCAGTCGGAAGCAATATAACGTGGAACACGTAGAAAACAGATTCTGCTATAAATATATGAAATATTCAAATTAGTTTCATTAAATGTATAAAATATAATATAATAACTAACCTTTTCTGATTTCTTATCTTTAATGGGTTACCGTATACTATTCAAATATTTATTGACCGATCAACACCGGATTACATTTTGTATTAGCAGTTCCCCGAAGCGGAAATAAATTTTATTTAACAGCTAAAGATTCAATAATCGAGTGTCATTCGTAGATAATCGGTATGCGGACTACTCTCATTGCTTGCGGTATTATTCAGTTCTGGGAATAGCTTGCATTCTTGATAAAAGACCACAATTTGCAACAAATGTTTACATTCAACATTCAAAGAAGATTTGAAGGCTAATCCTTAAATATTCTTAAAGGAACCTTTCGACTGGCTTAACAATGCAATATGAATATATCTAATCAAAATTAAAACCTTCAACTTCCAGTAATTTCTAATGTATGTTAGATTTCCATTCACAAAGTATTCAAGTCAGAATATTTACATTTTACCAACCATTAAAGTATGAATATACCAAATATATGTGTTCAATAAATATTTACTATATGCATATAGAATAGCTAGTACGCTATGCCTGTTGCATTATATTTGTGGAATGACTTGATTCTTGGCATTTCTATTATTAATAATGATATGCTTAAAAATAATGGTGTGATTAAATGGGTTTTTAGTAAAATATGAAAAAAAATATATATAATAGTAATTTTACATTAAATAAAACAGAAATGTTCAAAATCTATGTTTTCATAGCAGGCAACTATAATTTAAATTAAATCTGAAACCTCCAACTCCAGTATTCGCTTTTTGAATATTCTCAATGAGTTATCGATTAAATTTCAGTCTGCAGCTTTTGTAGTTTACGATACAGATAAGCAGACGGACATGCGAGAATATGACCCACTTAGCTTGTTGTCTTGGTCAAGAATATATGTTACATATATTTTAACAAAAACATGATACTCAAACTTGCTATTTTCAATGGGCTCAGAAAAATATAAAAATATAAATTACCCGTTCAATTCCGGGGTTTATTTGATACGAAAACTCTGTGAAGCGGAAATATGTGATTATGTTCACATTACTATTCGTAGTTCAATGTTTTTCGAATACCAACGCTATGCGGACGACTCTCATTGCTTGCGCTATTATTCAGTTCTGGATAGCTCTCAGGTTAAATTACAATGTAAGTCGTTAAAGCTTACGTTAAAGCTTATATATGTCACACATTTCATATATGATAAAAGGTAGTTGAAGCTATTGAATTCAAGATGACGAATCTGGTTTGCGAGACTTACAACAAATCGTGGTTTCTCTTCAACACATGCAGACTTCGAGCCATAAGCCGTAATAAAACTTGTTTGTATTTGAATGCCACTGTCTTGCATCCTGCGTACAATATTCATGCCCGAGCCGAGGTCTATCAGAAGGCCAATGGGTACAACTGTTGATATCTGTCGTTTCCTTAAAAAACCTTTCAATCCAGTTGCAATGCTTATAGGTAAACTCTTTCTAGAATTCTCCAACTTCAACCATACGTGCCCATATATGGTAAGCATCTATGTTGTCAGTGTTTGAAAACTAGTTAATTTTCTTTTTCTAATAGGGCCCACAAATCATAGATGGATTTTATCTCAGATGGACGTCTCTACCGCATGCCATACCAACTGGAGATTATCTTCTGGGAATAACTTGGATTTTTGATAATAGACCACAGTTTGCAACAAAAGTTTACTTCGCCTTCAAAGAAGATTTGAAGGCAAATCCTTAAATATTCTTAACGAAACCTTTTGACTGGTTTTACCATGCAGTATGAATATATCTAATTATCAAAATTAATATATTAAACTTCAAGTAAACGAAAACTTTGATGAGAACAAATGAAAGACTTCCACTTAAAGAGTAATCAAGGCAGTATATTAACATTTTATCAACAACTAAAGTATGAATACCAACTGTGTTTTTTTCAATAAATATTTGACATATACATATAGAATCTATTATCTCTTTTTCAAATAAGCACTGACTGAACGGCATTTGAATGAATGGATATATTGATATATATACATACATTTAAAAATGGTTGAGAAATATTAGCATATATTGCCACTTGAATATATATATATATATATATATAAATATATATATATATATCGGGTTTGTGTTAAATTGATCAACTTCCGTTATAGTTTTGTACTCTTACTATTGCGTCTAATGGCGAATTCTCGCAGTGCTGCCTTTTGCAATGTGACGATTACGCACTTAGTCACCCACACCTGAGACTTATTTCTACTATCACGGAGTGAGAATGAGATGATAGAAGCCACAAATGAGAAGCGTGTACATAAATCGCAAATGATACACTTTAGCCAATTATAATAATTCTGAATTCCTGTGTTTACTGGACTCACGGTACTGTAAAATATATATTGACTCCGAAGTTCCCCAAGCGGAAATAAACTTTATTTAACATTTGCATGCGCATTTACCCAAATATTCGATAATCGAGTGTCATTCGAAAATCATCATGCGGACTATTCTCATTACTTACGCTATTATTCAGCTCTGGTTGACTGTCTGGCTGAGCTACAATGTGAGTTGGCCTCAGGTTAAAGTGCAAATACCTAACCCATTTCGTATATGTTAAAAGGAAGCTGAAGCTATTGAATTCAGGATGACGAATGTAGTGTGCGAAACTTACAACAAATCATGGGTGATTTTCCAAAAATGCAGACTTCGAGCCATAAGCCGTAATAAGATTTGCATGTATATGAATGCAACTATCCTGCATCCTGCGTATATTATCCATGCCCGGTTCGAGCTCTTTCAGAGGGCTAATGGCTACAAGCCATGGCTCGTAAATACAACCATCAATTCCTGCCGTTTCATGGACAAACCTTTCAATCCATTTGCAATTCTTATATCCAAATTATATCTAGAATTTTCCAACATTAACCACACGTGCCCTTTTGTCAGACAAACTGTAAAAATATGCAAAATGTGTTTTCATTATTTTCTATTATCTTTTTTCAAAAATGGCGTAACTCGAATTGCTGAAGCCGAAGGGCACCTGATATATATTAAAAAAGAAAAAAAAAAATATATATATATAATAACAATATATATATATAAATATATATATATATTTATATATATATATATGTATATATATATATATATATATATATGTTTAATAATATATTATACAGGATTAATAACTAAGCATTTCTGAATTCTTATCTTTAATATGTTCAAGGAACTATTCAAATATTTATTGATCGATCAACGCCGGATTGCATTTTGTATTAGCAGTTCCCCGAAGCGGAAATAAACTTTATTTAACATTTGCATGCGCATTTACCCAAATATTCGATAATCGAGTGTCATTCGAAGATCATCATGCGGACTATTCTCATTACTTACGCTATTATTCAGCTCTGGTTGACTGTCTGGCTGAGCTACAATGTGAGTTGGCCTCAGGTTAGGTTAGGTTAGGTTGTGCAAATACTTAACACATTTCGTATATGTTAAAAGGAAGCTGAAGCTATTGAATTCAAGATGACGAATTTAGTTTGCGACACTTTCACTTTTCTCAGATGGAAGATCCTACCGCATGCCACACCAACTGGAGATTATCTATTGAGTATGACTTGGCTTTTTAATAGGGGAGATCAGGTTAGAACGAAAGTTTACTTTTCCTTCACAGAAGACTTAAAAGCGAATTCTTAAATATTTTAACAAAATTGAGAACTAAATTTTCAAGTAATTTCGAATTTCCATAAAGGAACAATCGATAGATCATCCTTCTTAGAGTACCTAAAGAGGAATATATAAATGTGAATATCCATTTAACGTCTGTATATATCAGCAATTAAAGTGAGTCAAAGCTTATGCATATGAAAATGTTTATTTTTTTTTTCAATTTAAATCTCGTCTGATAAATATTTAAAAAAGATAAAAAAAGATAATTGAGATTGCTGTTGCAAAATTGAAATTATTCAGTAATGGTTAGAAGCCGTTCACCATAATTATATATGAATATATATATTTTAATACCTGCCCATTGGAAAATGATATAATAAGGCTTGCAATGATTACTGTAGGAACTGAGGCGGAAAGAGGCTAAAATATGTTTATATATCATTGGTATCCTAATTCAAATATATTGAATACTTAAGGGTCATTCGAGAACTATCGCAATGCGCATTGCTCACTTCATTTGTGGAATTCTTCAGCTTTGGATTACGCTTAAGCTGAATTATTACGTAAGTTGACATCGAGTGAACGAGTGAATGTATGAGTTACGATCTTTCAATGTATTTTCATAGGAAGCTGTTATGTTTAAGATGACAAACGCTGTATGTAAGAGCAATGACGAATCGTTTTTTGTTATCCACCTATGCAGAGTCCGAGCCGTCAGCCGGAATAAGACAACGTTCAATTTTAACGGAACCTACTTGCATACCGCCAGAAGTATTTTTTATCGAGCCGAACTTTACAAACGGGCCAATGGCTACAAGCCATGGTTGATAAATGTGACCGTCGATTTCTGCCGTTACCTTAAGCGGCCGTTTAATCCAGTGGCTATACTTCTGGCTAAGCTCTATTTGGAATTCACCAATTTAAACCACACTTGCCCCTATATTGCACGTATCAATATCAAGTATCGAGTTGCTTAATAACCTAAATAATTTTCTTTGAACAGGGACCACAAATTGTTGATGGTTTTTATCTCAAACTGGAGAGTCTACCGCATTCAATACCAACTGGAGAATATTTGCTGGCCATTACTTGGATAGTAAATGGGAGTCCAATGTTTTTAACAAATGTTTTCCTATGTTATAGCTTCTTCTGTTGTAAATAACTCCTAACAATGTAATTAATTTGCAAAATATAGTAAAAATAAGTAACAAATGAGCTAATTTGTTATGATGAAATCAAACGCAAAAAAATTCATTTGTAAACCGATACAGCAAAATATTTAATCTGATCCTGAAAAAAGCATGAACTAAATTTTAATGAGAGCATTACTCAAGCGAAAAGCGCGATTATTAGGTCGTTTGTAAATGTTTTTCAGATTTGAAAATCATTCCAGATTCTACTTCCGAAGATCAGAAACCATGTACACCAAAATAATAATATATTTTTGTATATTACAAATATGGATAACTCTTTACCAGAGTTTCAATGTAAGTTGGCTGCAAGAGTTGCAGGAGCCGCTACGAATCGTGGTTTAAAATCAATCAATGTAGACTTTGAGCGCTCAGCCGTAATAAGACAACACTCAATTTTAATGGAACTGTCTTGTATCCGGCAAATATTATTCACGTTTGAATCGAGATATTCAAGAATGCTAACAGCTACATGCCATGGCTCATTAATGAGACCATTTATGTCTGCCGTTCGTAAACAAACAGTCTTTAAGCTGTTCCGAGGGTACACCAATTTCAATCACACCTGCCCCTATATGGTGAGTCTAAATTATTGCTTTACTGTTCCTTTAAATGAAAATTCTTTCTCCTTGATCCTATAAGGGACCACAAACGTTAAGGGATTTTATCCCAGATGGGATATTCTACCCCATACAATACCAACTGGTGATTATCTATTGGCTTCAATATGGTCATTTGACAGGAGGCCACAATTTGAAGTAAATATTTACTTCACTTTTACAGAGAATTTATAAGCTAATCGTTGTCTATAAGTGTCGAGTGCATTCGAATTCTTAAATATAAAAAAATATGGAAATTTGTTTCTGTTATTGCGATGACATTTTTGAAGACAGTAGCAAGCTCATTTAATGAGTAAACTAAGTATTCGTTATTAAATGTTCCGCTCATACTATTATATTAACATTTGTAATTAGCATAGAAAATGTTAGCTATTGATATTGATAATAACAGACATTATTACTTACATACTGTTAAACGACGCAGAATTCCTCCCCTGTGAATCATGCCCAACTCCGCTCTTAGCTGTTAAAAATTCTCTGCTGTTGTCAGTGGCATTTCTGTTAGCATTACAGAGCATGGATCAGTGAGCTTTCGAGAGTGCGTGAGCATGCATACCCACTGCAAATTAACGCCTAATAATAATTGTCATATTTGATAAACAGTTTAAAAAGATAAAAAAATTTGTGTAATTATTAAATATATGTTGTTATTATATTTATAAATATATTGGGATAAATGGCCACAAAGTTAAATATAAAATCAAGCTTATGCTTGCATACAAAAGCAAAACAATAATATTCCGTAAGTGCGAGCGAGCATTGTGTTCTTATCTTGTCTTTAGATCTAGTCTGTTAAGAGTGAAGAGTGCAATAGCTGTCGTTTATTTTGCGCTGCCAAAAACAGAAAGAGATAGCAAAAATTGCATTTGCTTTCGTCAGCTGTTCGCGAAGTCACGCTGTTAATGCTCTGACTTAGACAATATACGATGCGAGTAAGATCAACATTTGTGTTTGCAAAAGCAAACCAATAATTGTATTTGACTTTTCTTTATTTTGCCTCGCACTCATGTTATGTTAAGCTAATGTTATGTAAGCACTCTATGTTAAGAAGCGATAGGAATGCGCGCTTACATATTCTGTTAGTTGTCAGTGCTGTACATGCACATAATAAAACATATATTAACATTTTGATGTCAAAACCGTTCTGCAACTGTCAACTATGGCAAAAAAAAAACAAGGAAATTATTGCGTTGCCTTATTTTTCTGAGTGTATTTGTATCTCTATGAACTTGGGGTTATTCACCCTTTCTCGGTTAACTTTCATTTTGACACGCAGTTGCTGTTGCTTTTGCTGTTGCCAGAGCCTTTAACGTTTTATACGCCACAAGGAGTAAGCGTGTAAGCGTATGTGTATGTGAGTGCAGTTTATCAAAGCAGGGCAGCGACCAGTTGCCAATGGCTGTCAGTTTCCATCACAGAGTCCTTCGTCCTGACTGCTGTCTATGCCATGCTCTCCCTCTCTCTATCTGTATGCATATACTATATATATATATATATATATATATATATATATATATATATATATTCCTTTTTTTATGCGCAAATCATGCTGCATCATTAAATCTGTTCGCCGTCTGAGGGATGCGGTTGCTGTCGCTGTTGCTGCTTTTTCCGTTTCGCTTTTACGATTTGCTTTCGGTTTTTCTGGCTCTCGTCCTGTTTCTGCTACTGGTCGTGGCCCAAAGTTCGCTTCACTGGTTTTTCATTTCTATGCACAAGAATTTATGGCTTTCAACGTTGATTTTGTTTGGCATTTTTTATGTGTTTTTAAGTAGTCGTAAAGCGTAACACTTGATGAGATATTAAACGTTGTTTATACTAACACTCGCACATATACATATGCACAACAAAAGGGATGCTAAGCGTGAGCTTCGGTTTATTTATTTGACCCACACACACACACATTGTTGCACTTTGTTTGATTTGATGGCTTTTTAAATATTGGTTTTGCATTTTTTATGATTGCCGCGAAAAGCGGCTGTTTTTATGAGCGTTTAATAGAATTGATGTCGGAGACATAAAATACAACAGAAACAACTTATATACTGTTATCCTGGCAGCAAGTAAATGATTAGCTAAGCGAGTGAATGACACCTGCCACAAATGTCAGACACGGGCATAAAGAGACCACAAATCCACTGCCAAGTTAAAGAGGATGAAGACGAAGTCGAAGGACCTTGTCAGTGTCTGCAAACTTGTCAATGAGCACCAACTAAATATTTTATTAGGCTGTCAGCAAACACACAGACTACTCTGTGTGTGTGTGTGTGTATGCGAGTGTGTGTGGAGTCGTGATTGCGTGAAATTTAGTAGTGCTTGGCGCCATGTGCGAGTGTGTGTTTGGAGGCAGGCAGAGCAGAGCCTCAGACTTGTAGCTCCTGATGAAACTCATCATTATCATCATGACGAAGCTTTGTGATGATAATGATGATGATGATGCTGATGACGGCAAGGAGGACGCTCGAGCTCGGCGCCTGATGAAGTTGCCTTCAGTTCGGCTCTGGGGAATTTGGCGACGTTGTCGGCAAAGTTGTTGACTCTCAGCATGTGTATATATGTGTGTGTGTGCTGTCTTGGCCAGCTCACAATTGGCTGTACGTGTGCAACATTTTTAAGTAGCGTTTCTTTCCGTGTTTGCCAGCTGCTCTGCCTCAAGTCTGTTTGTTTTATGGCAGCGTTTGTTTTAACTTTGTATGAGGGAAATGCTTTCTTTATATGTGGATGTGCGGAAACATATGTTTTCAATTTGCCAGCCAAATGGAAAAACTTGATTGAATTCCATGAAAATGAAGATCGATGCCGACGCCCGACCGGCTTTAACTTACAGCTTTAAGCTAGAACTATGCAAAGTTTGTCATCAGTCAAAGTCGGCGACAGCTCCCCAAAGAGTGGCACAAATTACATTTGCGGCGTCTGCAGCACTAGAGGCAGACACACTCACACACAGACACATGCGCACACCAAGCATCAATCATACGCACCGTGTTACGCCTGGGACGCGACTTTTGCATTTGCCACCATGATGCATGCAGCGCTAGGGAATTGTCCTCAAGCGCTGGCCACTTGCTCTCATCCAGCTTCAGTTGGCATTTTGCTGAATGCGTTGCCTAATTGCATGCTACATTATTTTGCAGCAGTCTTCACGCTTCTCGCTAATTGAAGGACGGCAGCAGCGTGGCACGAGGCACCAACCGTTTGGCATGTCGCATAAGGCAGTCACTCACTTGCTGCAAATTAAAATAAATTGTGAAATTAAATGCCAAAACTTTTACTTTTGCCAGACAAACAGAGCGGAAGGCTGCATGCGAGGGGCAAGGAGGTGCTAGTCATAACGCGTACTTGGCTATTCGTGTGGGCGTGGCCGTCTTCCTTGCTTGTTTGTCTCGCATTCAGCGTGGAGCTTGCGCTCGTGCTCGTGCCTCATTTGCATTGTTATGGAACAAACTATCAAATACTGATTGCTGGAATGTGACTATGTTTTGAATGGAAAGTAAATACAAGTGTTAAGCTGCTAGAACATGGCTAAAGCTAACTAAGCACGGCTTAAACACGACAAAAACACGAGTAAGCATGACTCATGCATGAGTAAGCACGACCTAACACGAGTTAACAGAGCTGACGCGACCTAAGCTCGACTTCTAAAACGATTCAAGGCTTCATTTATTATTATATTTTATTAGTGTGTCTTAATAAATAGTAGTGAATAGTAAGGAATAGTACGAGTTGTCTCTTCCGTGGTCGCTTTCAGATTATTCCATCTTTTTCCTCTGTTAACATTTCAGTTTCCGTCTCTGTTAATACTAATGTTAATCTCAATCGCTGTACACTTTAACATCAGGCTCTACTGCTACAACATACGCATCGTATCACGCGCTCATCTCTAGCCTGTTTAGGAATTCAAATGCTGTCGCCTACATGACAGTCATACTCCACACTATTTGCCTTGTCTCACAAGCATTGTACATGTCGTGCGAAAGTTGAATATGTGTGTGCCTGTGTGTGTGGGTGTGTAGGTGTCCTTTGGCTGACATTCATTTGAAATTCGCAGAGCGTAATGATGACTTGAAGCTGCTGCTGCTTTGAAGCTGCTGCTTGTAGCTGCTCAACTTTTTGCATATTACGCACTTGGTCACGTACATTTCGCATATTTATTTGCATAAGCTTGGAAGATGCGCAGCTTTCGCTAAAGCTGAACCTGAAGTTTGCCAAGAGAATTAGCTCAATTAGAATGTCGCTGTCTGCCATATGCAGGCGATATATAAAAACTCTGATATGTATATATTATATTTACTCTACAATTTATATACAGCTTTGATAAATGCTCTCTCTGATAACAGTTTAGAGTCGAACAAAGGCCATTCGGTTGGACACGGTAAATTGGACGTGGTAGGTGGAGGGACGTCAGGTTGTGAATTATGGCCAGCACTTATGAATTTTAAGCATTTTTTCATTATTTATGCGACATTTCATTTCAGTTTTTTTTGTTTTTCTTGTTTGTTGTTGCTAGCCCCAAGTTCAATGGCTGCGCTGCCCCCAAAAAGCAGGCAACACAATTTTTCATTTCGCATGTTGCGACGCTAAGTGCTTCCTGCCCCCCTCGAGCAAATCTCAACTGCGGCCTCAGTCGGGCAGGTGGAGCTTGGGGCACATCAACTTTTGCTGCCACGCCATAATATTAATTGCGCCTTGCTACTTGCTCTGAGCAGGGGCAAATAAAAAGGCGACGCCGACGGCCACTTAAATGCCATTACATTTTTATATGCTGCCAGTGTGTGTGTGCGTGTGTGTGTGCGTGTGTGTGCACGTGTGTGTGTCCTGAAATTTTATAATTATGCAGCGCGCGCTTTGGTCGCTCTGGTCCTTGTGCGTTATGCATAATCGCCTTTTGTGACCATCCATTGTGCAGCCAGCCTGCAGCTATTTGGGCAGCTATTAAAGCCGCTTTAAAGACACCCCATAGCTATTTGCATGGGTTTTATTGTTGTTGTTGCCGTTGCTGTTGCTGCTGGGGCATTATTATTACTTTTTTTGCAACAGCTGCGCCCAGCTTTGCCAATCAACACATGAGTCTCAGACTAGTTGTTTGCCATTGTCAGCGACTGCCGCAGCCCCTGTTGCTTGGCGTTTTCTTGCCACGTAATTCGTGTCGCTTCTGCATCAAATGACAAATTGTCTTATTTGTCAGAATGAGCACGGCCAAACGTTAGACTAACAGTTAGACTCTCTCTCTTTCTCACTCACTCTGCCTCTCTCAACAATCATTATCATTGTCTACTTTGAAGAGGGCTCTTTCCCCATACCCATTGACAGCTACGCTAGGACGAAAGCGAGAGCTGTGTGCACCTCAGATGTTTTTGACAGGCAGCCGCAGGTTTTACCTCGTCTCGTCCTGTGGCATCATTCGTTATATTTCATTGCTGCAGACGCACAACGCACCACAGTTGGGCACATGCAAGCATCAACGCACTTGGCAGCCCTAAGGAGCTGCCGAAGCTCGTCTCGCAGAGCCGGATGAGTAATGTAGCCACAGCGTCTGTCTGCTGTCACAAATAATAAATATGATGTGCCCAGACGTATGTGCAGCGGGCTTAAGTGACTGCAGAATATGTAAAGCAGCTGCCAATAGAGGAAATCGATATGTTTTATATGAAATGCTAGTTGCTCTATTACAAATTATGTACTTCATATCTATTTAATATTCAATTTATTTCCGCAGCTTGCCTATGTTTAAGAGACGATGGGAGATGCATTTCTCTAGCAACATTTACACAACAACTGCAAACGGAAGTAATAATAGATAGAATAATATACAGACAGATGGATTGCCTATTATTTTGATACCTGTCGGGTATGCGCTTGATTCTGATCTCCTATAATCATTTCATAGTCCTTTTTATGTTCATTTAATTGCTTGAGTTATCTTCAAGCTTTAGCCACTAGGTTGGTACCTTAATTAGCTGAAATTTGAAATTGATATCTATTGATATCTATAATCATTCTCTATGTCAGTGATTATCATTTGGTTTTCTTAATAAGTAAAATCAGAACTAATCATATGCTCTCCTTCTCCAGAAGTCTCTCAAATTGCTGAGTAGAAATTACATGGTAAGATAATTAAAAGTCATCCATATACGCTATATAAAAAAATAATAATTATTATTATATTATATTAAATGTATTCTTATGTAAAATAATAAAATATATAATAATAATATATATATCTATCGTACACAGATCCTTTAATCCTTTGGTTCATTTTACAATTTCAATTTTCATCACAGATTTAATGAGGAAAGTTTCAATTATATCGAAGCTTTGCACTTGCCTTAGCCTAAGCCGCTGCCGAAACAAATCGAAGCAATACAAATACAAACAAAGCTCAGTTCCCCTTTCCATTCCTTCAGCTGCCCCACGGAACGCCAATAAAACTGAAGGCGAGGAGGCAAAAAGTTTATGTGTTTTCCAACGATTGCTGGCTAAATCACAGCTAAATCTCTGCGAGCATTTGGCAAAAAAAAAGAGGAAAGGAAAACCTCCATCAAGACTTTTATTTGTTTGTCGTATTTTGTTGTTGCTTTGTTTTTAAATGTAAACTGATAAAAACAATTGAACGCAAACAGCAAAGCAGGGAGAGAGCGAAAAGCTTTTCGCAGTAGCAGGAAAAAAGTAATCTTTAAATTAAAGGGAGGTTGATGGAGCACATTGCAAGTGGGCGGGGCTGCAGGCAAGAGCTGGCTGGGGTCTTGCTACCCTCGTATGAGGGTCACATAAGTAGATCTAAGTAAAGTCATTTCATTTTGATTTGAATTCAAATTGCGGCTCTTGCATTTTAGGTAATAACAGCAGCGGGTAGCTCAACTTCATTGAAGAAGATGTTACAGCTGTAAGAAGGTTTCTTAAAGATCTAGCTGAACTAAAGACAAAGATGATATATAGCTGGAATTCAGTGAAAAAGTCAGGAAAAGCGTCTTAATGGTTTTAAAAAGATGTTTTAAATATTAGACATAACATGAACTAGCTTCATTTGCTTAAGACAGATGTTCAGATAAAGATGATAATATATTTTAGCGTTTGCATAAGATCTAGCTCAACTGGATTTTTAGATGAGCTAAACAACTTAACTTTTTGATAGAATTATATATGAGTGTTTTGTTAACTATATATGAAATTTGCTAGGTAAACTTTACTATAAAAAAGTATTAAATCTTCGCCTATTTACAATTTTTTTTGGCACACATATTAAAGCATTTGCAGCTAAGACTCGTATAGAGTGTGAGCTACTTTTTATGGCAGCACGCACACATAGAGCAAACTCTCACACACACACACACGCACACACTCTTTCGCTCTGTGAGCTATGCTTTAATTGATTTTTAGGCTGCCATGCTTAATGCTCATTATGTTTTAATTAACTGCGCACTATTTTCTCGGTAATTCATATTTAGCCCACATTTACGCCACTTGCGTGTGTGTCTGTGAGTTAGTATGTGTGTGTGTGTGTGTTTGTGTTGGTTTATGCTTGGCTGTTTGTTTTATAAATTAGGCGCAGGTCGTGCATAATTTTCTCATTTTCTTTTATCTAAATGCGAAATTTAGTTTTTCATTATTTAACACAATTTTGTGGCGTGTTTTTTGGAAATTTTTCTTAGTTCGTATTGGGTGTGGCCGACCTTGACATTAGGCAGATAGCTTCGCCTCGCTGCCAAATTGAGGCAAAACTTAACAGGTTTGTCAGCTGAAATATCCAATTTTGATATAATTCAATTTTTTATCAGGTCTTTGGAAATCTTAAAAATTTTTCTTAAATTGAAAAAGCTCCATGTGTTGCTTACATCAATTATTTTTTATTTTCCTTCTTTATTCGTTTCGTAATATGCCCTTTTAGCGTGGACAAGCTACAAGCAGCTCTGATGCTCTTCCTCTTATGCGTAGTTTCTTACAAGTTGCCAGCACCTTTCACCTGTGCCATGATTAAGCTATAAAATGGCTTTGTGACAGCCACCCACTTAGCCCACTCTAACACATAGTAATGTTTGGGTATGTGTGTGAGTGGGGTTGTTGCAGGAGCTTGGGCGAACCTCTGTCCATTTATGGCATTTTCCATTGGCAGCTTTGTCAGCGACTCCATTTTGAAGAGCTGCGCACTAAGCAGCAGCACTTAGCTGCGTATTTTACAGTTCATTGCATTGTTATATAATTTAACAGGCAAACACCTTGCTTGAGTGCGCAAACCCCGATCCCCGGCGCCTCCTCAGGCCCTCCCGCTCCATCCGCATCGAAAAGCCAGCGGGGTGGCCAACATATGAAAGGGCAACAATGTGCCAAGTTTATTTGTGCTTAAAAGAGTTTGCAAGCCACCCTCGCCTGCACCCATATCAATACATACACACACACATGTGCGGGTGTGTGTGTGTGCACTTATGAAATGGGTTTGGGGCTTTGGCTGTGGCATAAAAAATAGCTACAAAAGATGCCATTAAAAAATCTTTGTGTTGCCACAAATAAATCCAACAAGAAAACACAGCCATGCACACTCGCGCACACTCGCACACACACACACACACACACACACACACATACACACAATGGGGCTTTACATCCATCAAAGCAAAACTAAGTCGCAGGGCAGCAACAAAAGTTGCTAAGCTTCAAGTGGAGGTTGGAGGCAGTTGGCAGAGGCGCTCAACTTCTTGTTTTTTATCCCATTTCAGTTGGCTTAACACATTTTACACTTTGCAATTGTTGGCCCAGCATGTGAGTGGGTGTGTCTGGGTGTTTGTGTGAGTGGACTAGGCAGCTGCTAACAAAGCGAGGCAACACATTTTTCGCTGCATACTTTCAGGCGACAACGTGCTGCGTGCGTCGTCAGGCACAAAAAGTCGCCAAGCGAATCTCACACATTAACACATTTTCGCGGGCCGACAACAACAACAACAACAACAGCAACAGCAGCGAGGCTATAAAACGCACTCTCTAAAACTATTTTCGCGGGCGTGTCGCACAATAAATTTACTGCTGCCCCTTATTCGCTTTCCCCTCACAAACTAAGCTCGTAAAAAACAACTTTTGGAAATCCGCTTTTAAAACGCACACATGTGTGAACGGCTTTTGTTTCATTCCATTTGCATATATATGTTCGGTGGGAGGTTGTCTGCCCTCTCCTAACTCTGTCGTCTGCCTGCTGCTGATGTTCACACGCCTAGCTGAAAAAAAACCGAATGAAATCCTTCTAAATTCGCGTCCAAAGCACTGTCTATTGGCATACATCAATAAATTTATCGGCGAGTGTTGAAAAAAATTGGAATTGACAGTTCAATTTTAGGCGCAGGTTGAGCGGTTGACAAATTGCCTGTCTCGATGCTGCAGGACATGCGACAGGATAACGGCAGCAGCAGCCTCAGTTGCCTATTACGATACTAGTGCTGCTACTATTCTGCACAGTATCGTATAGTATAATACAGGTTAGTATTGTATTTTTAGTAAAACATGAAACTAGTAACTAGTGGAGCTTTCTTACTATTTATTATTTATTAAATGCGTAGAGCTCTATAGCTAATGTATATTTTAGTTCTTCAATTTTTTCAGTTTTGATTTTGATTAATAACTGCTGCATACTTTTGAGTGCATATGAATATAGTAAAATCATAAAAAGTGTTGCCTACTTTTATGCGCTTTGTGTTAATAAAGCAAACTGATGCAAATATAAAAGTAAAAAGTAAAGCCTACTTTAGAGCGCGGAACTTAAATGAAGATATTCAGCTCTCCAGCTGGCACTCAAACTTCCCTTTCTCTCTCCCTCTCCCACTCGCTCTTGTTGATCAATGTTTTGACATGAAAATTAGCATACGCAGCAATGAAATTCCAGTCAGATGCAGCAACAACCAGGATAGTCAGTGAGTGGGAAAGAGAGAGAGCGCGCGGGAGGTATCATTGGGGCTTCACTGAAGCAAACAGCATCATTTGTTTAGGCCAGGCAGCCAGCATTTCAGCCGATCGCGTGTGCCATTGTTGTTGCAAGGCAGGCAAACATTTCCATTTGCATTGCAAAGCGGGAGACGTTTTAAGAAAGCCTGATCGTTACATAAACCACAGCAGAAAGTAGGCGCAGCAGCAGGAGTCAGCAGCATCTTGATCTTCTCATGGCTCTTGCTTTTCCTTTATATTTTTTTGTGCTGCCGCAGCGGTTCTGGCTGCGAAATTTTTCCATTGGCCATAAATTGAAATAATAGCGCTTGACGCTGATTTCAATCAGCTAATTGACATTTTATGATGGACAGTTTAGTGTTGTGTATATGCGTGCGTGTTGTGACATCAATCAAACGATGTTACACTTAGAGAAAAACTAACTTGTCATACAAAAAATGTCTAAGAGAAAACATCCAAAATTATAATAGAGATTTCAATTTAATATTTCCCTTTTAAAAGGTTTTCGAGTATTTTGAGTAAATAAAAAATTCGAAAATAATTATTTTAAGTAACATGAATTATTTTCTAATATTTTAATTAGAACTTTTCACTCGCAGTGCATAAATGATCACAACGGTCTAGCGATCACTTCAAAGACAAATCTAAATGCTTTGCCAAAAAGCCAATCAAATTGACTCACTTCGGGCAGTAGATACACTTGAATTGGGAAGCGTGTCTAGTTGGATGCGTCGATCGAGACTTGCGCCCACTTGGCATGTAGATCGCAGCAGCTATGTGTATATCAATTGACAGCCGAGGCGTCTGTCAAGTCTGTCCCAACGGACACAAACAACATGTAGCTGCGCCTTATTTGATGCCAAAAAGCGAAGAAGAAGATGTTGGCGATTTCGTAGAAACTGAAAGGTGCAGCGAAGAGATCCTGTTTAAGGGTTTCTCGATCTCACTTATTTTAGTGCTAATTAATGAGAGCTGCGACAAGTTCTAGAAACGCATCAAGGCAGTTGTTGTTGTTGTTGTTTTTGCTGTTGCAGTTGTACTTGCGTTTTTCCACCTTAATTTGTCGCGGCAACATCTCGAATTGGAAAATCCTGTTTCAATGTTGCATGCCACATGTGGGCAGCGGCTAGATTGACGTGTCGTTTGTGTCATCCGTGTTGTCGTGTAGTTGTTGTTGTTGTTGTTGTTGTTATTGGTTGTTTGCGCTTGTCAGCGTCCACTCTAGCTCTGGTCAAGTGGCTGAGTGTTTGTCTCGGTCTTCGTGTTTGTCGCCCAGCCATGGAGCGTGGCAAGTTTTTATTTTTCATTTTTTTTTTGTTTTTGGTTTTGCATAAACTACATTTACTACATTTACTGCAGTTGTTGTAGCTGCTGTCAATATTGCTGTTGAAATTGAATGAAAGTTCGGCTCGTTTTCACTGCCCAAGTGGTGGCCAAACTGTCGATTAGATTGCCGCACATCCATTGGCAATTGGCTAATTATTGAGAGCTTGTATAACAAGCTCTAAGAAAGTTGTCTTTAAATAAATTGCAGCAATATGCATATAAATTTCTTAGCCATAGCCAAGTCTCTAATTGGCATAATAATATGATAAGGCCAGCTAAGCCAATTATAGACAATCAGTAAGACTTGTGGAACAGTTTGAATAATAAAATACAATTATTATCATAGTTTTTCACAGATGTGTGTGCGGAGTCTTGTGAAAATTGTAATTAACGAAGCTTAATTGCAGTAGCTGTCCCAACAAGAAAGCTGAGCTGCAACAAAATTTCAGTTAAGTTACTAAAGTCTCTGATATTTTAAAGATGAGACATAATTGATATGAAATATGATATAGATATAGCTGATCTATGGCAATGAAAAAAGATATGTTTTCTGAGTTCTCTAACTTCGACTGGGTATTTGAATAATTTTACTTTGAGATGATTTTATATGAAATAAATATTAAATATAATTACAAGCCATGATCAATGAACAGTAAAGAGTCTTGATATTTCCAGATTCTAATAATTGTTACGAAAAGACGTCTTAAAATATTTTTCCAAAGATATGGTTGCTATATGATATCTTATAAAAACTAAAGTTGTATCTGCTGCATCTCAAACTGCACCCATTGATGAGGAGTCTTGGTTTACTTGGGGAACTTCATTTGATTTTCATAAAATGATAACAGTTCGTCAACTATTTGCAATCAAGTTTATTTTGAAGACTTTAAAATTTTCTCATTTAGTTGACAACTGCAAAAATAGGTCTTCTGCCTGCTTTCTCAAGGCTATCTCTATGATCTGCAATAATTTGTACCCAAATGCTGACCCGCTGTTAAAGTAGGACAATTCACATTTCTAAGTACCCCGCTGCTGTGGCCCCAGCTAAAAGCAGTTCCCATTGAGTGCGCACGCAGTAGATGATCTTTAGGAGATGATCATGGTACCTCTTCTGCTTCAGCTTGTACTTGTTGCTATGCAAATTGCAATTATTTTGTACAAAGTTATGTGAAAATTTTTATTGTTTATGCTTAGAACTAAAAAGGTTTTTTTTTGCGAGCAGTCATTGTTTTTTTGTTTTTACTGTCTCCAGCTCTTTCACTTTGGCTGCTCTTTCTCTTTCTTTCTGTTTGCCTGCTTTTTTTGCTCTATCATCAACTGGTTTTGGGTTACGTGCACGCAGAGCTGGAGATACAAAACCCACACAGCGAGAGAGATGCTGCAGCGATCACATAATTCGTGTTGCTCCTCTGCTGCTGCTGATTCTTCTTCTTCTTATTCTTATTGTTGTTGTTGTTGTTGTTGTTGTTGTTATTGTTGGCTCATCATTCTTGTGCTTTTCCGCACGGCTCAAAGAGCGTTGTTGATGCTTCGTTTTTTTTTTTTGTGTTTGTGGCAAGTTATTTTTATCAGCAGCATTCTGCTGCCGTTGCATGCAACCAATGCACCGCCCTCTTGTTCGTTGCCTGACGCCTGTCGCCTGTCGACCTGCCGCGCATCAGACTATGCTGTCCAAGCCCCAAGACGCTTTTTTATCGGCATTCCTTTTTTCCTTTTTTTGCTCGGCTGCCGTGTTGTGTATCTATAAAGACAACAACAGACTCCTTAGCTGGACCGGCAACAACAACATCACGATCTTTAACATGTTTTGTCTCGATCAGTGAAATCATTCAATCAGAACGGTCAGCAGCTTTGGCAGCTTCGGTCGTTGCCAGGACGCACACACAGACAAACACACGCACACTCGCACACACGCACACACACACTCATCAGTCGAAGGCAAAAGCTGCTTAAGCCACTCTATAGCTGAAAGTGTTTTTTGAACTCAGCCTGCGCCTACAATTAATAAACTATACCAAATAAATAAACTATCTCAAACAGTAGTCGCAAGGTAAGTAAATTTATGATACTTAATCATAAATACAAGGATGAACTGCGCTTTGCTTGAGCTCTCATAAATTGTTCGCCGTTTTGCCTTTATATTTATGCAGCTCCCTCAATCCGGTCATAAAGCATGTTTTTAAAATTCCATTAAAATTTATTAGCATTTCACACAAACTGTGCATAAATAACAAATTTCGGTACTTTGATACCTGCCCCAAAAAACAAAAAAAAAAAACTGACGGAGAAGAGAAAAAGATAACAACAACAGTGGCTCCCCTTTTAATGATAAAAAATTGGATAAGGCCAAGCCAAGAGCGCAGAGTCGCCTTTCCCACTTGCAAGCATAAATTTTATGTGTGCGTGTTGCGTTTAATTGGAACGCTGTTAAGCATGCCTTCGCTTGTGTGTGTGCGTCTGTGTGTGTGTGTACATTTAGTCGATAAACAATTTACGCAATGCACTGTTTGGTTTAGCTGATTTTTGTTTATGTACGCATTATCTAAACAAATACGAAAATAAACAATTTGAATGCAACGCATAAAACATGCATTTTCAAGTTAATGCACCTTTAGCAGGCACTGTGAATGTACGCGCTTTAATTTGACAGCCAAGTTGAAGCGCAGAGCTAAGCGCAAAGAGCTCGCAAAAAAAAAGCCCAAAGAAAAGGGCAACAAGTGTAAAGTAGGCGCGCACTCTCAACTAGGCAGAGAGAGAGAGAGAGAGAGTGGAGTGTGCGAGAGCGTGAATGTGTTCCCAGTATTTTTCAACGTCCAGAACTCACCAGAAGCAGTTATTCCTGAGCCACCTACCTTTCTTTTTGTGCTTGTTCCTTCATGCTTTATCTTTTGTTTGCTTTGGCTGCTTGGCATGCGCAGCACATACGGCGCTGTCGCTGCCAGCGTCGCGGCTGTCGTCGCTGCTTTGGTTATTCTTGGTTATTCTGATTCCTGGCGTAGGTATAAATGACAGCTTCTATGGCCATTTCACTTTTAGTCTTGAGTTGTCAACGCAAGCGCAATGAACCACTGTAAGTTGCTCTCCTAAAATTTCGCCAGTGTTGATTGAAGTTGTTGTTTGTTTTGCAGTAGTGCTGCTGCTGCTGCCGCTGTTGGCTGCAGCGAACACCATCAAAGAACGCAACTTGTTTGCCACCGAACTCTTTCAGACCTTGGCCACTGATCGCCAGGAGGAGAATGTCATCATCTCACCCGTATCCGTGCAGCTGGCTCTAGGCTTGGCCTACTATGGTGCCGAAGGCCGTACTGCAACGGAGCTGCAACGCACGCTGCATGTCTCCGCCAAGGAGAGCAAAGATGGCCTCGCCGAAAGCTATCATCGCTTGCTGCACTCGTACATCAAATCCAAGACGGTGCTAGAGATAGCCAACAAAGTTTATACACGCGAGAATCTGAAGGTGACGCCACATTTCCGTGAGATAGCAGAAAATTATTTCGACTCTGGTGTCGAGGGTCTGAGCTTCGATAACGAAACGGAGGCACTGAGGCGCATCAACGATTGGGTCAAGGAGAAGACCCAAGGCAAGATTGAGCATGTGGTGGATGCACTCGAGCCGGACACAAACGTGGCCCTGATCAATGCCATTTACTTCAAGGCACGCTGGGCACGTCCCTTCAATGATGAGGACACCAAGGATCGTGACTTCTGGCTGACCGAAAAGCAGGCTATTCAGGTGCCCACTATGTTTGCTGACAATTGGTATTACTATGCAGACTATCCGGAGCTGGATGCCAAGGCAATCGAATTGTTCTTCGAGAACATCAACATGACCATGTGGTTCATACTGCCCAACATGCGCACAGGCTTGCAGCAGCTGGAGCAACAGCTAAAGGGCGTGGACTTCAAGCTGCTCGAGGATCGCTGGCAATGGCAAAGCGTTTCCGTCTACTTGCCCAAGTTTAAGTTTGAGTTTGACACCGATCTGAAGCCCACTTTGAATAAGGTTTGTTTGCCGATCTCTAAAATGGGCCTCGACGTTTTACATATCTAAATGAAATAATGTTCATAGATGGGCATCAACGCTATGTTCTCGGATGCGGCTGACTTTAGCAATATCTTCGATGAATCGCCCATTGGCACCCGCATCACCCAGGTGCAGCACAAGACCTTCATTGATGTCAACGAGATTGGCTGCGAGGCTGCTGGCATTAGCTGTACGTGTTACCCCCCTCAACTGCTTTTGTATCTCTTTAGCTGATCTATGAATCTTTCCACCCATATAGATGCTGCTGGCGTGCCCATGTCCTTGCCCTTGGATCCCAAGACCTTTGTGGCCGACCATCCATTCGTGTTTATCATACGCGATCAGCATGCGGTTTACTTCACCGGACACATTGTCAAGTTCTAAAGTAGTTTCTAAGAAAATTTCAAGCAATATTATTTTATATCATTTCGTTATTTAAGCAAACATCAACTTGAATAAATTTCAGAGTTTAGTTCTCAACTGCTCCACATTTCGTTTAGAAATCAAAAGTTTTACACTTGGGTACCAACAAATTGCTGCATTTACCCTCCGAGTAGAACTGCAATACTAAAAGGAGTCATGAAGGTGGGCCTAAATGATAGTCTCTTATCAATTTGATTCATAACCTACGTGGCATTCCTTTGAGCTCGCGTTCACAGTTAATGAACTCGATGTCCCTTTGATCAATGTTCAAAAAACAGCCTCCATAGGCGCAAACCTCTTGGAAAGGCAGGGTTGTAGGAGCATTTGCTGGGATTCGCGCTATGAAAAGAAGAAGAAACTTTACGTTAATATGTATAAATGTATCCGATCAGTGTAAGCCATACCCAGCGTGAACGGAGCTAGTGTCGAGAGTAGCAATAAAATGATCTTCATCTTTGAAATGTTCTTGATCTACGGAAACTTCTATTAGAAAGCCATTCCACTTAGCTGAACCATGCTTAATTACTTAATGCAATTGATTAGCCACGCTTGGTTTGGGCCACTTTAAAAGACCTCGAATAGTTATTGGGCGTTTTACACACGTTTCGACATGCTAAAAATAAATATAAACAGCCATAATTTTGGGCTTTTAAATATGCCTCGTCCATGTTACGTGTGACCCAAAAACCAGAAAACAAGGCACAACAAAAAGGTAAAATGGAAGAAATAAATAAATGTAAAGATACGAGAAAATTAAGGTAAGCAATAAGAAATGTGTGCTCTCTTTCGGATTATGCATACAACATATTCAAAACATTCAATTTATTCCAAAATTCTGACACTCAGAAAAAAAAACGAGCTGAGCTTTCATATGCTGGCAATGAAATTCTTATTTCTAGAAATTTTCATCTAGACATAATAATATATCTTAAGAAGAAACAAAATATAAAGACTTTTCGATAATAGTAAAAGTATGGAAATACTTTTATTTATTTTTTTAATATTTATTATTTATTTTTTTAATAGTTTTTTTTACCAGCACTAACACTAAAAAAGCCTCATTATTTTTTTTAAAGCAGTGACCAGGTCCACAAGTATTATTACTATTAAATTTAAGTTAGTTCAAATATCACATAAATTTTCTTTTCATCTGCAGGCTAAAGGGTATTGAAGTGAGCTAAGCTAAACAGTCAGTTAGCATAGCCCGAGTTGCCCCTGCAAGATCAGATCGATCAGATAATTGGGGGATGGGGCTCTTAAGACATTTGTGGCATTTGTTTTAAAAGCGCCTGAACCTGCGCCTGCATCTGCACCTGCACCTGCTGTGCTGCTTGGTGAGGCAAGAGGGCAGCTTGCAGGGGGAAAGGGATAGGCATAGATATAGGAATAGGGTGCTGGACTGTGGCCACTTGAAATTCCAGTCGCAAAGCCAACATGAAACAAAGAAAAACTTGCCAGGCAGTGCAAACAAATCTAACAAAGGGACAGTAGAAAGAGAGTCGAGGGAAAAGGAAGAAGGTAGGGAAGACAGACGCCGCTGCTCGCGTTGCTGCTGCTGCTGACGCTGCTGCTGCTGCTGCTGACCACAAGCGACGAAGCGAGGGCGCGCTACAAGAATTACAATTACAACGACAATTACATGGAGCAGAGGCAGCGCCAACAATAGCGTCAGCGCAAGCGTGCCCAGTATTTTGTTAACCAGTATTCTTGCTCAAGCAAGCGATCGTGAGTGAGAGAGAGAGAGAGAGAGAGCGCTCGCGCACGCTATCCAACGCAACAGTTGAAGTTGCATTTGAAGTTGGAGCCAGCAGAACAGCAGAGAGCGTGAACGTATGAGAAAGAAAGAAGAGAGAGAGAGATTGAGCGAGCGAGCGTGCGCTTTGGCTTTGTGAACGGGTAAGGTGCACAATTGTGCGCAGCCGAGGATCGCGCAGTCTGTGTATTGGTGTCAAGCGAGACAGACGTACTTCGGCATGCGCTGCTTAATCGCGTCTTTTTCACGTATTTCACGTAGCTTGTTGTTGTGCGTGTTCAGTTTGCGGGATTTAAAAAACTGCAGCGTGCAGCTGCCCGCGCCGCGGTACCCACCCTCCACCTACCCACCGCCCACCTTCGCCCACGCGTATACGCTGGGCTTATCTGGCCGTCAGAATCGGTAGCTTGTTTGTTTTTTTTAGCGCAGGCTAGTTTACGAAAGAAAGAAAGAAGGAAAAACGGCAGCCTGACAGTCTGGACGGTCTGGACGGCTGCATGCGCAAATAAATAAGAAGAAATAGTTGACCAGGGCTGTCCCCGCACCTGCGGCCCCCTCTCTCTCGCTGTCTATGGTAGAGTGTGTGTGTGTATGTGCAGCAGAAGTAAAAGTGGAAAGGCGCATCAATTATTTTAAATGCTCTTAAAATATCTGCACGATTTGCCCCACAGTGCGACAATTTCGCATCCAATGAAGCGCATTGGAAAAAATGCAGCAATTAATGTGACGCGTTAAATTTGCCACTTGGCCAACTCTCATTGAGCTTTTCCAAATACCGAATATCGCGTGCGATTCCAACCAGTTTCCAGTCTCCAGGCAGCCATTGAACCAAATTAACTGCATATAAAGATTTGTATTAGAAGCTGTCACAACAACAGCAACAACAACAACAACAGCGACAAAGAAGTAGCAATAGAAGTAGAAAAGAAAAAATAAATAAACTGGAATTTGCTTGATTTATGTGTGATTAGAAAAACGCGACAGAAAATTCAATAAATTACAGCAAAAACAATAATAATAAAAAATAAAAAAAAAGAGTAAAAATCAAATAAATAAAAGGCTGCGCCTGCGCTTGGCTACACGGCAAATCACCTTCGTCGCCTTTTTTGTTGGCAAATTAATAAGAAATATGTTGAAATCCTAATTTATGTATATGCACCAATACATATACATAAGTGTGTGGGTGTGTGTGTTAAATATATTTGTGAATGCAAATCAAGCGAAAAAAACAGCAAATCCGCTAAACGTCGCACAAAGGATTTTATTATGGATACCACAAATCAAATGCATTTGGAGCTCGAAAGGTGAGTCCGGCGAAAAAGATCGCGAATGCTGATAATTAAAACATGATTTTATTTACCTGCATTTTGTATTTTGAATTATTTTGCATAGCTGCTTAGGTTTGTTTTGTTTTTTTAATCGAAATGTTATCTCAACATTTGATCTTTCTCTTCTATTCGATTTTGAGCCTCTTAAAATGGGCTGAATTCCAATTGATTTTTTTATTATATGCAAATGTCAAAGCAGAGCCTAATATTAATCACATTAGTAAGCCCTGCATATCTTCTATGTAGGGTATATTTGTGTGAGCAGCAGTGTCACTTCGTTTAAGCATACCCTGTAAGTCGTAGCTTAGGAAATCCTCTCGAAAGTTAAATGCTTTTGGTATACGAGATTCAAATAAACAGCCAGCTCTCTTCAAATGTGGAACACAGGGTATGTTGAATACAGGGTATCATTGAGTTCAAGTTTTGCTGCTCTGTTTTACTATAGCTCTATAAATAATAAATTTAAGATTCGTTTAAGCTTGCGACATTCAAAGTTTATTCGCTCAAATTTGATTGTTGATCAAATTTGCGTTCATTAACTAAAAACATAAAAAGAAAACAAATAAATTTGATAATTAATTTGCACCTCAAATTAGCTAGAGGGTAAAATTTGAGTTCACACATAAGCATAATTAGCAATGTGTCCCATAAAGACAATCGAATCTTTGTATTTGATGGCGAAGGCAAATGGATGATCCGCTTCAAATTTCTTAGTGCGCGAGAATAAACCCTTCAAAACTAAGGAGAGATAGAAAAAAGATTGTGTATTAATATTATTCCAAGAGAAATATATATAGAGAGAGAGTGAGAGAGCGATAGCTTACCACCCGACTCCAGCGACGGCTCCACGCCTGCCTCAGACACCTCCACATGCGCCTTGTGCTCGACGCTGTTGATGAAGTGGCTCACGAACATGCGGTACATATTGCCAAAGTCTCCATCACGTGAGAACATGGTCGTAACGCCCAGCTAGAGCAGCAGAGTTAAGCTACAAATTCAGTTTTCTATGTCAATTGCTCTACGCACCTGCTTGAAAGGCTTCTCCAGGCTGAGGCCGAAGGTTACACTAAACTTGGGCAGCTCCACCTCCACTTTGTGCATGCTCATCGGGCCCAGTTCGGTGAGCAGATTCTTGCCGACCAGGCTCTGTTGGAGGGAGCGTAAGCCGTCCTTGCGATTGGGCAGCAGCAGGATCATTGAGTACTCCTGATTTTGGTAGGGCAACTCCAAGGCTTTGGCATCCAGGCTGCTAACGTCGGCATAGTTGAAGTTCTGCAGCGTCCACATGGTCTCCCACATTAACGTTTTGGCCATTACCCGTGCGGAAGCTGCGGCTCTTCGTCTTTTCCAGCTTGAAGGCCTTCTGCCAGGGTGCGGCAAATGTGACACCGTTCACAATGACTCCTTCGGTGCGATCGTTGAGCAGCTCCGCCTTGAGTATGTCCCTAATCTGATTATTGTCTTGGTCGCTACAGCCTGATTGATGCCATCCGCTGTGCGCTTGTTGTACGGCGGATGAAAGTCGAGTTTATCAATGTTCGAGTCGAACTGCCGCTGAGCCACATCACGAAAGAGCCCTTGTACTCCAGATTCTCGTTGATGTAGATGTTGTTGGCCAGTCGTAGATTGTTGTCACGCGTCAGCGCCTGCTGGAAGCTGCCATGCCGTTGCGACACCTGATCCCCATCGCCAATGCCCAAACGCATGCCCTCCTTCAGCTCAATGGCTGTCTGGCCCTTGGCCCCGAAAAAGGCCAGCGCCATAGAGGTCTGTATGGCTGCGGTTGCCAATCACAATGTTCTCATTCAGTCGCTCCGCACCCACCGCATTGTAAAGATCGGCAGCAAGCAGATTGCGATCCCGCGCAGCATCCAAGCCAGTGGAGGTTTTCGCTTGGCAACTGCCCAGAATTGCCAAGGAAACTGCACAAAAGTTTTAGCGAAACACGAAATTCATAAATACCAGCAAAGTACTTAGCTTACATCATTTTCTATAATACATTATGAGCTATATCTGTATTTCATCTACAAATCTGAGACGTGTGAAATTTGAGAGTTGCTACCGAAAACTATAACAGCAGCAAACTTGTTCACAATTTCCAATTCTTTAAAAGTTCTTGAATATGCCATTTCGAAATTTCAATATCTCATATGTGATCTCAAAGTTCGGTTCTGTTTTACTCAGCTATTGCCAGCATCAACATCAGTTAGACATACATACATATATGTATCTGCATAGGAAACTCATATTTTGGAATAAAATTCCAATTAAATTATGTGTCGCGTTGTCTTGTTCGATTGTCTCTGAAGAACCTTGATTCTGTTATGACAGACGATAAACAACCCATTAATTCTGTTTGCTGTTCGAATTGGCCAGAGCTGGGGTATTCCAACTGTGTAACTCGGCTAGAGAGAAGAGCCCATTCTTAGCTAAACAAACTCTTATCTATCTAACTTGACGTCACCCAAAATTTATTGCCAAAATTTGCGACTGATGCTGCTTTTTAACTAGAGGCACTCTACTATATCTTATATATAGCTATAATTAAAATTGAATCAAGTTAATATTGAAACATTTTAATTCGCACTGATAAGCCTGACGTGAACAGCCAAATTCATCCTATTGAAGAAATACATGTATAATATATGCACTCTTATAGGGTATTTAGACTTTGGTCATATTCAGCTAGGTTTTTTCTTTTCTGGTTTATTGTAATTTTTATCAATAATCGAGCCATAAATATTGTCACTTTGCTTTTTCGTAGACCATTGAGACTGGTTTCTGTTTATACATGCTCGAGTACAAGTTTATAAAGATCTTATAGGCAATAATTGAGGCTTACGTAATAGGCACTGCACTGCGCTGAGCGTCATGATTGTTTCAATTTATATATATACAAAATTTCTGTACATATAAATATGTATGTATATGTATGTTAGTTTAGAGCAACAGTTTTCGCTTGATTGATAATTTGCGTCGTCGAGCGTCGAGCGTCTGAATTCAAACTGAATTTGCGGCTGGCTGCGAGAGTCTGTTGGAGCTGCGATTACGTCTTAGATTCTCGGAAATTAGTCGATCAGCTGGGTGGTATTTTTTCGTAGTCTTGTTTACAGATCGTTTATCACCTTGACGAGTCGCTGATAAGCAGATAACCTTTGCGCTAGAATATGGTCCTCGAGTTTAGATGTCGACTACATGGCCCGCCAGTAGCAGGGTCTTCTCATTGCCGACGGCATAGAAGAACGGATGATTGATCACCAGGGATAATGTGCTGCGAAATAGGTCGGTGAAGGCAGCCACTGAAGATGGGGGAGAACAAGAAATTCGGCTGTTAAAAATGAAATTCCAAAGCCCTAAACTAACTTTGTACTTACCAACGTTTGCCCCGCCTCACCGCCTGCTTCATCCACTTGGAACAATACGCTGTGCGGCACTGCGGTCAAATGCGGTGCCGAACTGGATATAATTGAGCTGAACACATTGTGTAGCTGAGCCTCGGATGTAAATAGCTTGGACAGACCCAGCTGCAAGCAGAGAGAAACTTCATTTAATAATATTCCATATATATAATTACACTACAAGAATTTTAATTTGAAGTCATGACTGTTAGATCACAATTTCACGGAGTATCGAAAGTTTGTCTGACTTACTTGCTCCAGAACCGCACGCAGTTCGGTTGTGGGCCAACAAACTGAATTTGGGCAGGGTTTTAAAGCCATTTTGCGTTCGCTGAGCATCCGACGTCGTAGCTGATGCAGATCGATGCGTTGCAGCTGGCGTTCCAGCAGGGCCAAGCCTGTCGGCTGATTGGGATAAATTATGAGCAAACTGAGCCCTGCTGTGGCATAGGGCAGCTCAACGGCGCAGGCATCCAACGAGGGCAGCTCCGCATATCGGAAAGCGATGCTGCAGGAACATGGCATCCACTAGCTTGGCGTTGTGGCTGCCCTCGGGGAAAAAGTTGATGCATTGCGTCTCCTGCGCATCGAAGGCCTGGGCCCAAGGTGCGCGAAATGTCAGCGCCGAGACATGTAAAAAGGGAGTGTCCGAGGCGCTGCTGGACTCCAGCAAATGGCTGCTAACCAGCTCACCCACGCTTGTAGTTGCTGCGCTTCAGGAAATCATAGTTAATCTCCTGCGCTTGTACTTGCCCAGTTGTTGAAGTCTAGCCGTTGCACGCCTATGCCCAAAGTTCCGGCACGCGCCTCGAACTCATCTCGAAAGCTGAAGGTGTAGCGCTGCTGCGTGTAGAACTCGCTGAGCAGCCGCAGCTGGCAGCCAATGGCTACCTCCTGCTTCAGATTCCCCAGCAGCTGCTGAAATTGTTGGAGTGCCTGGTCCGGCGTTCCTAATATTGCAGCTCCAAAGCTACGCGCAAGCTGTTGAGCCGTTGGCGCCGAGCTGGGCGTTATGCCAGCAAAGAGCAGAGCAAGAGCCGTTTGCAGGAGTAGCGGAGAGACAGCAACATTGCTGTGAGGCTGTGCCAGACCCAGGTTCGTGGCCAGGCGCAGGCCAAAGCGCTCGCTGGAGCCACTCAAAGCAGCTGTCGGATTTGCCATGCGCACAGCTACTGAACAGCAGCAGCAGCTGCAGCACGACGGCTGTTACGACTAGAAGTCGTCTCCAGTTAGCGTAACTCATCGGGGGTATTCCAAGCTTTAAGTTCTGCTAAGATTTAAGTTTAAGCTGTTGCTGCTATTTGCCACCGGAGCTCACACTCAATTAAATAAACACACGAGCCGGAAAATCAAACAGAATGTGACGGCGACCTTAGAGCCGGTTTTTAAGATCTACACACAAGAAAACACTCAAAGTGATTTAATTGAAATTCTGATAAGAGAGTGAGAGAGGAGAGAGCGTTGAAGAGCGGAGAGCGCAAGGAGAGGGAGAAGAAACTGACTCCGCATGACAGCTGAATGAAATAGTCTCGCTGATTATCTAGTAAGTGACCTAATTGCCAGACCTGACAAGACTTGAGCAGCTTCCACAGATCCATTAAAGCTATTATAAATGTATTTGTAATCAATTTGTTTGAAGAGAGCACACGAGCAGGAATACCCTAGATCTAAGGTATATGACTGTGAGATTTATGGGGTTATAAAGATGATATCTTAGAGTCCATGATTTCATATAGTGTTGCTCTAGTGTAGTATATATTTTTAAGCAATTAATGTAAAGAAAAACTGTTAGAGGTAAAAACCCTAGAAGTTAAGATAGCCCCTAACAGTCAATCTCTTACACAGCTGAGCAATCACTGTTTCATTTCTGCTCAAGGCAACGTATTATAACATTCTCGTTTTACAACATTACAGAGTATCTCATCTTCGATTTGGATCCACTTAGATTGTCATTTCTCGTAGCGCTCAATGAGAGAAACCTGTTCTCTTATCAGCAAACATTTTTGCGTAAACAAACATCTAGAATGATGGTTCAAGTCCGAAAACCCCCATTTTTTCCCCATCCAAGAAACCTTTGCCATTCCACTCATTATTTATTATAATTTAATTACTTTTGTATTGACGAAAATCGTGATGCAACGTCAAAGATAGATGCTTCATAGTCAAACTCTTAGTATTTTTGTCAACGGGATTTTTTCGCCTTAGTCATCGAGAAGCAAACCTGTAGCTGGACTTTCCATAGACACGCTCAATTGAGGAAGTTACGATTGATGAAATTTGCATTTGTTTATATGGCAGCTCTTAGCATTGGCGTACGTTAAACATTGTTATAGCTCCCAGCTACCAGCGACCAGCTGCCAGCTACCATTTACCATAAAACAGTCTGCCTGAGGGGTCTCTCTTGTGAGCGAAACGGGTTTGCCAAGCTTTTTGCGGGCAAAAACCAAAGGCTACATATTCAGCTGGAAAAGGCACAAATTCTGAGCAATGGGCGCAGTGCAAAGGTATCTCCGAGAATATAACACGAATCATGCGAATTACGTGTGTGTATATGTGTGTGTATTACAATAAAGTAAAAATTACGAGTATGTATTACAAATAGCAAATGCGTACACTTAACTTAGAAGCTAGGGACGGTTTTCTACTGTCTCGCGTTCACCTGTGGCGGCTGGACCACATGCCCAATAAAGAGACACCGAGTCAGGTGTGCGTATATGGCAAACAGGAACGGATGACAGGCAGTAAGTAAATTCGCGTGATTCATTGGCAGCAGCAAGGGCACAAATTTGGCAACTATAAAGATAGAATGGGAATGAATATTTGGCTCGATTTAGATTGAGTTTTTGCAGGTGGTTAAACTTACAGGTGGCGGCTGCTGCCTCGGAGCCCGCCTCGTTGACATCAATGAAGGCCTTTTGCAGTATCTTTGACACCTTTACAGGACGCATTAGCATGGCATCTACCTGCGAGTTGGCAGTGAACATGCGACGCACGCCCAACTCCTGCAGCGGACGCGTCATATCCTGTTCGAATTCAATGCGGAATTTCGGTATTCGCACTGCAACCATTTCTCGACGTAGGCGTGCCGCAATCTGATTGAGATCTACACGTTGCAGTTGCCGTTCCAGCTGTGAGAGACCATCCACCTGGTTCGGAAGTATGAATAGCATTGACACCTGAGTGCCGGCATAGGGTAACTCGAGCGCTACGGCATCTAGCTCTGGTAGTTCGGCATAGGCAAACACATCGTCGTTGTACATCATGGGCACTGTGATGGCCTTGTTGCTATTGACACGGAACTTCTCCGGCGTTGTATCCATAGCTGAAAACTCGTTTGCCCAACGTGCTTTGAAGTAAATGGCATTGACCAGCAATGCTTGTGTCTCATCATCAATATCGTTCGGGGTGACCAGCTCGCGTATAATGTTGCGTGTGGCATCTGCTGACCAGGCATTAATTCTGGCAGCGGTATTGCTTGAACGCTTCATGTTGACCGTTCAATCTCCGAGTTATAGAACTCACGAGCGTAGCGTGCATAATCGGGATTGACCACAGCTAGTTCATGATTGAAGAACAGCTTGTTGGCCACAATTAGTTGAGCATTCTGCAGCTCGCGCTCCAGATTATTTACTCGCTGAAAGTCCTTAGCCACGCTCAGTTGATCTTGTTCAAATTGGCCAGCCAGTCGAAGTTCGGTGGCAGTTTCTCCACTGGAGACGCCGAAGAGCATGCCCAAGATACCGTGCACCGAGGAAGGTGAGTAGACGACATTGCGGTTTATATTGCTACGCGAGATAGGCTGAAAGAGTGTGGAGCTGAAGCGTTCACGGTAATTGAACTGCGCCGGCGGACGTGCTGGACCCGACGAGCCTCTCGATTGACCAGCAGCTGATTTGCCGGTTGAACCATCGATGCCAAGAACTGTTACGCCAGGAGTTACAGATGCAGATGCAGGTGCAGACGGAGCCTGAGCTTGAGCTGGAGCTGGCGATTGGGCGGAAAATTGTTGCTGTGCTGGCTGCCCAGCTGCGACAGCCGTGCGTTGAGCGATTCTATTCTGGACTGCGGGCACCCCTCCAGATCTGCTTTGTATCTGGTTATCAAAGCCAGAACGACTGCCGAAGACCACATGGCCATAGTCTACAATGCGCTGTCCGCTCGAGGCAGGCAGCGGGTGTGAAGAACAGACAAAGGCTTAGGCAGCTGCCCAGCAGAAGCAGCATTGCTGATGCTGTAAAAAGATGAGACAAAGAGCACGGGTTAGAGCTCCGCACATGGGATATTGCCACAATTGTTCTTAGCTTACAATATTTGCACGACATGCCGACCAATTACTGCGGAGAGGGAAACTCGTTTAGCTGCTGCTTTATATATATATTTGATGTAGATATATATATTTATAAGTATAATTCGTCTCCTTTGTTTTTTTTTTGCGTCTCGACGCTCTGCGATCGTGGTGCGCAGCTCAGCTCGACTGCAGCTTTAAAAACAAACTGAGCTTGGCAAAAAGTTTGAGCAGCGAGAATATGCGAGTACCTAGAAGCGGACTGATAACCGGTCCACTACAGTGGGCACTCTCTACCCCGCTCCCTGCAGCACAGTGGGTGCTTCAAGACGAGCACTGAGCAAATATTTTTTGAAATACAAAAAAAAGAACAGAAACAGAAAAAGTAAGAGAAACGAAACCTGTTGAGCTAAATCTCGCTCTTCGAGCCCACTCTGTCCCGTTCTCTCGCTCTAAACTCACTCACTCTCTCTCCTTCTCTCTGTGGTATTGGAAAAACCCCGCGCACATTTAATTCTAATTACATAAAGGAAAATATGCGCTACTGTGGGTCGATCCAGGTTTTTCAATTGTGAATCGGGGCGTGGCCACTTGAAATGTGAAATGTACTTGCAATCTGTATATGCGATTACCGACAACTAACTGATCGCTGACTCAAGTGGAGAAGTTCAATTTATCGACTCAGACGTGTCGGCTCTTAGAAGCCGACGAATACGAAGAAGCTTGAAGAAAAAACCAACTGAGTCTTGTTTATTTTTAGCAGTTCCATCGGATAACTGAGTGCGACTCATAAACTTCTCGTTTTCCTGCTCTTAATGACGTCAAATTCTAATGCCTGCCGACATTTTT